>NC_057800.1:671231679-671356362 GCF_018294505.1 Triticum aestivum | reverse complement strand
AAAAAAATCCCACCGAGTGGAGAGCGATCCTCCCACTTGGGGGCTTAGCTGCAGTCCAGCACTCGCCTAAGTTCTCTCACTTAGAGACTTAGCTGCGGTCCGGCACTCGCCTAAGTTTGAAAAAATCCCACCGAGTGGAGAGCAAACCTCCCACTCGGAGGCTTAGCTGCAGCCCAGTGCTCGCCTAAGTGTTTAAATCCTACCGAGTGGAGAGCGAACCTCCCACTCGGGGGCTTAGCTGCAGCCCAGTTCTCGCCAAAGTTCTCTCACCTAGAGACTTAGCTACAGTCCGGCACTCGCCTAAGTTTGGAAAAATCCTACCGAGTGGAGAGCAAACCTCCCACTCGGGGGCTTAGCTGCAGCCCAGTGCTCGCCTAAGTGTTTAAAAATCCTACCGAGTGGAGAGTAAACCTCTCACTCGGAGGCTTAGCTACAGCCCAGTGCTCGCCTAAGTACAAGACTCGACCTAATCCGTGAGTCGACCGCTACCTTCTCCCTCGGAGCTGCGTCACAAATACAAGATTATTTCGAGTGAAGATCAAGTTCCACTCGACGAATCAAACCGTGAAGATATCCAACGAGAAATCAAGTTCAGAAAAAGCCCAAAAGGTCCCAGACCTCAAAGTACTCGAGCCCTCGGCTCGGCAGAGTTTAAACGGTTACAAATCCACTCAGCATCCCAAGGTAAATTCAAAGTTTTTCACTCCTCGGGAGGAGGACTAGAAGGGGCGACGAACTCATCCAAGTCGATCCCGTCGGCGATACGGGTGGCAGCGGCGATGAAGGTCTCCATGAAGTCTTGAAAGCTGTGCTTCCTGGTATTGGCAACTTGCGTGGCCGCCAACTTTTCTTCTCATGCCTCCTTGCAATGGACGCGGACCAGGGACAGAGCGACATCAGCACCACATCTAGCAGAAGATTTCTTCCATTCCGCCACTCGACCTGGGACTTCGTTAAGTCGAGCCATCAGAGACTCGAGGTCGTTTTGAAGCGTCGTCCTAGGCCAGAGTGATGCGTCGATCCGCGACATCGCAACTTTCAGCCGAGCCAGATAGTCAACGACGCTGGCAGTACGACACTCCAGACGGAGCACGTTCATTGCAGCCTCGTCCTTCACGAGAGAGTTAACAGGATCCAAGCCTGGTTCCACTCGACTGGTCTCCTCTTCAAAGTTCTGGCAGAATTCTGCAAACACGATTCAAGGGTAAGACGGTGGCCGTACGCAGGCTCGACAACTACAAGACAGCCGGGTTGGAATAATTACCTTCGAGCATGACAAACAGCTTCTTGGCGAGTCCACCGAGATAAGCCTCCAGATCTTTTACCTTCCCCGACAGCTCACCCACCTTGTCGTGCAGCGCCATCTTCTCTTTCTTCAGTCGACTGGCATCTCGATTAGCTGCCTCGAGAGCAGTCTTCAGTCTGGAGTTCTCCTGTTCAAGAGCTCCGACCGAAGCCAGTTTTTCTTCTGCGAGCTTCGTTTTGCTCGAGGCCTCCTTCTGTGCCTCTGCAAGATCTTGGTCCTTCTTCTTCAGAGCTTCCTCCAGTTTATCGGCGGCGCGTCGAGTGGAACCAACATCAAGAATGGATAAGAAAGAAAAGTCACCCGTTAAGGATGGAGAACCTCACCAGCCATACCTTTTGCTTCTTCTTGCGCCTTCTTCAAGTTCTCCTGAGCAAGCTTCAAGCTAAGGTTGAGCTGGATCTGCTAATTCTCCAACTCAGTATAGCGAGCTACAAGTTCGCAAGATTTCTGTAAAAAGAAAAATCAGTCGACAGACGTCCAAGATAAGTTGCTTTCGAGTAACTAAGAGACAATGATGACGTTTCTAAGACCACAGCCGAATCAAAAAACATTCGATAGTAGTCTCGGGGACTACACCCAGTGGGTGCACTCAGCGTGCCCCCACTGGTTTGACCAAAAAAAGAGAAAGAGAGAAAAAGTTCCACTCGACCTGGCCCGACCAAACCGAGTGAAGAAATACAGCTACATCAACACAATGTAAAGACTACAGTCGAGTGCCAGCAGTCCACCGTAGTCTCGGGGACTACACCCAGTGGGTGCACTCGGCGTGCCCCCACTCATCCAAGGATTGGCAGACACACCCAGTGGGTGTACAGATACAGATACAAAAGATCTTCGGAAAAGAGACTCTTCAAACAGCATATCATAACAGACCAAGTGTCGAGTCGACTGACCTGGACGTTGCTCTGAAGAGCCGAACTCGCGTCATAGGCTGCTTGGCTGGCCTCCCGAGCCATCTTCACTTGCTCCATCATGATCCCCGCCTGGCGTATAGCCTCCTTTGCAGCAGCTGCTTGGTCCTCAGGGATGGGGTACGCAGCAAAAAGCGAAGGTGGATCCGCAGTCGACGCCGAGGGCCGCGCACTCGCCAGAGGAACGGTGAAGGTCACAGAAGCCCGAGTGGTGTCACCACCATCCCGAGCCACGGCCTCGGACGCCGGAGCGGATTGGGGGGTCTTGTCAGCCGATGCCCTCTTGTGCCTCCTCACTCTCAACGGACCGTCGTCGTCGTCATCCGGGAGGTCGATAACATGAGGAGGAGCTACAAGGAAAACATTCAATCGACCAGAGTAGCAATAAAGGTTCAGTCAACTCAAAGGCAGGACGTCAGCAATCGTACCAGGGTTGGAGGTAACAGCGTCCTCCATCTCTTGGTCGTCGTTCCTGGCGGAGACCTCAGAAGTGGCACCGCTGCAAATCTCGAAAGTCAATCAGTTGGTTCAGTGAATCGACCAAGGATCTGTCCACGGTCGACAAAGGAAAGCAAGTCTTATTATTACCCGGAAATGGTAGGAACAGCTATCTTCATCTTGGGCAGAGCCTTGGGCGGCTTGGATGGCGTCGCTCGTGGATGCTTGGGAGCCTTCCCAGTCAGCGGAGGAGAAGAGGTCCGAGGGCGTTTCGACGACTGCCCAACAGGAGCAGTCGCCTTGCCACGTTCCCGCGCTGGATCGTGGGTGACCTTGGATCGCCCCTCCGGGCGGGGGGGTTCAACCTCCTCCTCCTCCCCTTCGCTGGAGAAGATGTCGTCGCCTCCCTCTCCCTCACCGTCGGACTCCCACTCGCCTTGGTCGTCCCCGCTCTCGCCTCCGCTCGCCTCCCCTTCCTCAGTCGACCCCTGTGCCCCGTTGGGCGTCGAGTACATCTCGGTGGTCGCCTGGAAAACAATAGACAAGACAAAGGTCAATCGACTTATTCAAAGAAGACCAATGCAGAAGACAAGATATCAGTCGGGAGCACAAAGACATACCTGGTCCACCTCATACGAGTTGTCGAGAGGGGTTACCCTCCTGGCTCCTCGGGGGTTGTCTTTGTTCCCCGTGATGCTCGACAGCCACCCCTCCACCATCTCGTCGGTGACCTCCTCCGGGTGGACCCGAGTGGTGTCGTCAAGACCCGAATACAGCCACATCGGGTGGTCGCGGGCCTGGAGCGGTTGGATGCACCTTTGAAGGAAGACCTCCAGCAGGTCCATACCAGTCACACCCTCGCGGACAAGCTCAACCACTCGACCTGCCAGCACCTTGACTTGGCCTTTTCCTCCGGCGCGACTTTCAGAGAGGCAGGCTTCTCGGCTTGGTCAAGGGAAAAAAGAGGAAGACCAGTCGACTGTCCTGGGGTCGCCTCGTCCTTGCAGTAGAACCAGGTCAACTGCCAGCCACGGACCGACTCCGGGAAGGTGATAGATGGAAAATAGCTCTTCCCCCTCGTCTGCATCGCCAGGCCCCCGCACAGCTGGATCACCTGCGTCCTCTCGTCACTCGACTTAGCCTTCTTGACCGATTGAGAACGGCAGGTAAAGATGTGTTTGAAGAGTCCCCAATGGGGTCGACAACCTAAGAAAGCCTCACACATGGAGATGAAAGCAGCAAGGTAGACAATGGAGTTGGGAGTGAAGTGGTGGAGCTGCGCTCCGAAGAAATTCAGGAAATTCCAGAAGAAAGGATGGGGCGGCAGAGAAAACCCTCGGTCGATGTGGGTGGCTAGGAGCACGCACTCACCGTCGCGGGGTTGAGGTTCGATCTCTCCCCCCGGAAGACGCGCCGCTTCGTGGGGAATGACTCCCCCCTCGACCATATCATCGAGATCCTCTTGCCGGAGCACTGATGGCATCCAGTCGCCCTGGATCCAACCTTTGGGCAGAGCGGTCCTAGAGGAAGATCCGCCCCGAGCTGACCTCTTCCCTTTCCCCGCCGCCGCTGCCTTCTTCGCGCGCTCCAGAGCGGAGGTCTTGCTCTTTGTCATCGTCGCCGGCGAAGTCTCGCATGGGCCTGCTGCGTTGGGGTGGGAACGGAGGTGGCGGAGGGACTTGCGAAGGGGGAGAGGCGGAAGAAAGGAGGAGAATAGAGCGCACTGCTTGGAAACCCCGAGCCGGCGATTTATAAGGGACCGCTTCCGAGTGGCTGACTGGTAGCCCAGGCTATCCAGTCAAATCCCGCAGCAGACGCGCGCGCAGTACATGGCGAAAAAGACGACGCGGGGATCGAGGAGCTTCCGCTTTATTGCTTCCGATTACTGCGGCCGCTCGCGTCCCGCGCACTTCCCAAAATCCGAATCCCGCGACATCCGCGGGCCATAAAACAACTTGTCAAAACAGAAGACCCCGATCGCGCCGGCGCTCGGTATGTCACAAACAAAGAAATTCACTCGACGAAAGGCCCGGAATGGATCAAGGCGACTGAAAAAGGTTGGCAACGTCATCCGTGACGATTGACCCAAAACGAGGCGCTCACATAGCCCGAAGAACCAGTCGGAAAGATCTCCAACTCTTTCCCCACTCTCACCTCGATCCATTCGGGGGCTAATGATGAAGACATGTACCTAGGGTAGGGACACGGACCTGACCAAAGAGTCCTACCCTAGGACACCCCTAGGAGAAGTCACCTTTCAATCGACTTGAAGGTATCCCACTCGACGGGTTCGAGACACTCGACCAAGAAGCTATCACTCGACCACGAAGCCAACCACTTGACTGCCAGAAGACCTGAAGTCACTCCGCAGGCAAACGGTCGGCTATTGAGTAGTCTTTATGGTCATTATAGCACTTTATTAGGGGCGTTACCAGTAATGCCCGACCCTAAATGTACCTTAAACCCTGCATTACTGAGGGCGGGAAGGGGCCGGCGAACTCTATATAAGCCACCCCCCTCCTCAATATGAAGGGTTCGCACCCCTGTATCCATACACGCATAATCCAGTAGACCGCCTCCAGGCTTCGAGACGTAGGTCTATTACTTCCTCTAAGAAGGGCCTGAACTCGTAAACCTCGCGTGTAACAACTTCCCGATAGCTAAGATCTAGCCTCTCCATATTCACCCCCCTACATCACTGTCAGAGTTAGAACCACGACAGTTACCATTAAGGATTGGTAACTATGTTTTTCCCTCAGACCTAATAGTATTGGAATCACAAGGATTGGATGTGATATTAGGCATGGATTGGTTATCAAAGTATGAAGGGAATATTGAGTGTGCTAGTAAGTCAATTTTGCTTACCACCCCAGAAGGGAGAAGGATCAAGTATGTATCCCGACATGTGCCAAAGCGGACTCAAGTAAATAGCTTAACAGGAGTTGTGCAGGAGGAAGTACCAGTGGTAAGAAATTCCCTGATGTATTTCCAGAGGAGTTGCCAGGCATGCAATCGGATAGAGATATTGAGTTTTTGATTGAGCTATTGCCAGGCACAGGGCCAATATCAAAGAGACCGTACAGGATGCCTGCAAAGGATTTGGTGGAAATTAAGAAGCAGATTAAAGAGTTACTGGATAAGGGATATATTCGCCCAAGTTCTTCGCCTTGGGGATCGCCAGTACTTCTAGTGGAGAAGAAGGATGGATCGTTAAGGATGGTTGTTGATTATCGAGGATTGAATGAAGTAACGATCAAGAACAAGTACCCACTACCAATGATCAATGATCTGTTTGATCGATTGCAAGGAGCTAAGGTATTTTCCAAGATCGATCTGCGATCAGGATACCACCAGTTGAAGATTCGAGAACAGGATATTCCTAAGACAGCTTTAACCACCAGGTATGGGCTGTACGAGTATACCGTTATGTCATTTGGTCTGACTAACGCACCTGCATATTTTATGAACATGATGAACAAAGTGTTTATGGAGTTCTTGGATAAGTTCATCGTGGTGTTCATTGATGATATCCTAGTTTACTCGAAGAATGAAGAGGAGCATAAGGAACATTTGCGATTGGTACTTGAGAAGCTCAGAGAACATCAGTTGTATGCCAAGTTCGGCAAATGTGAGTTTTGGTTGAAGGAAGTAGGATTCCTTGGACACGTTATATCCGGAGAAGGAATAGCAGTTGATCCCACTAAAGCTGATACCATGACCAAGTGGGAAGCACCAACCACAGTTGGAGAGATACGGAGTTTTCTTGGACTCGCAGGATACTACCGGAGATTTATTGAGAATTTCTCAAAGATTGCGAGGCCTATGACGGAGTTATTAAAGAAGGATACCAAGTTCAAATGGACTGAGGGATGTGAGGCTAGTTTTTAGGAGTTGAAGAAACGTCTGGTTACCTCACCAGTATTGATTTTGCCGGACCAGACCAAGAATTATGAGGTGTATTGCGACGCTTCACGTCGAGGACTTGGAGTAGTGCTTATGCAGGAAGGGAGAGTTGTTTCATATGCCTCAAGACAACTAAAACCTCATGAGTTGAATTATGCTACGCATGATTTGGAATTAGCAGCCGTAGTGCATGCATTGAAAACATGGAGACATTTCCTCGTTGGAAACCATTGTGAGGTGTACACGGATCATAAGAGTTTGAAATACATTTTCACACAGAAGGAGTTAAACCTCAGACAAAGGAGATGGTTGGAGCTCATCAAGGATTATGATATGAGATTGCATTACCATCCCGAAAAGGCTAATGTAGTAGCTGACGCATTAAGCCATAAGAGCCATGTCAATACATTAATGACGGGTGAAATACCAAGGGAGTTAGCAGAAAATCTTCATGAACTATGTTTGGAAATAGTTCCGAGAGGCTATGTAGCAGCATTGGAGATTCAGTCAACTTTGATGGATAGAATCAGAGAAGCTCAGAAGACTGATAAGGAGATTGCCTCTATAAAGGAGAAAATAAGCGAAGGAAAGGCTAAAGGATTTCGTGAGGATGAGCACGATACTCTATGGTTTGAAGACCGTGTTTACGTGCCCAATGACCCGGAGATCAGGAAGTTGATTCTGCAAGAGGCACACGATTCACCATATTCGATTCACCCAGGAAATACCAACATGTATTTGGATTTGAAGGATATTTTCTGGTGGACCGGAATGAAGAAAGATATTGCGGAGTATGTAGCAGTTTGTGATGTATGTCAGAGAGTAAAGGCAGAGCATCAGAAGCCAGCAAGATTGTTACAACCATTGTCGATACCCGAATGGAAGTGGGATAAGTTAGGCATGGATTTTATCACGGGATTACCCAGGACTCGCTCAGGCTATGACTCGATCTGGGTTGTAGTTGATCGGTTGACGAAAGTAGCTCATTTCATCCCGGTAAAGACCACTTACACCAGTGCTAAGTTGGCAAAGATATACATGACCAGGATCGTATGTTTGCATGGAGTTCCGAGGAGTATCGTATCGGATAGAGGAACCCAGTTTACCTCAAAGTTCTGGAAGCAGTAACATGAAACTTTGGGTACTAGGCTAGAATTCAGTACAGCTTTTCATCCACAGACAGATGGACAGACCGAGAGAGTCAATCAGATTTTGGAGGATATGCTGAGAGCTTGTGCGCTAGATTACGGATCTAGTTGGGACGACAATTTGCCATATGCAGAGTTTTCTTACAACAACAGTTACCAAACCAGTTTAAAGATGGCCCCTTTCGAAGCTTTATACGGAAGTAGGTGCAGGACACCGTTGTCGTGGGATGAAGTTGGAGACCGCCAGTTGTTTGGGCCTGATTTGGTTAAAGAGTCTGAACAGAAGGTGAAATTGATTCGCGATAGGCTCAAGGTAGCTCAGTCCAGACAGAAGAGTTATGCAGATTCTAAACGCAAGGAGACTGTTTATGAAGTTGGAGATAGAGCTTATCTTCGAGTTTCCCCACTTCGGCGAACAAAGCGTTTTGGGGTTAAAGGAAAGTTAGCGCCACGATTTGTAGGACCATATCGAGTTTTGGAGTGTATGGGAGAAGTGGCCTACAAGTTGGAATTGCCCGAAGGATTGCCAGGATTTCATGATGTGGTCCACGTTTCTCAGTTAAAGAAGTGCCACACAGAGATGGCTGACATACCGTTGAGGGATACAATGCCATTGGAAACCATTCAGCTGGATAACGATTTAACCTATGAGGAGAAACCAATTAAGATTCTAGAGTATGCCAGTCGAGTCACTTGCAGCAAGGTTATCAAGTTTTGCAAAGTTCAGTGGATCCATCACATGGAGGACGAAGCCACCTGGGAGCAAGAGGAAGATTTGCTCAAGGACCACCCTCACCTATTTTCTAGCCAACCCGAATCTCGAGGGCGAGATTCATCTTAAGGGGAGTAGGTTTGTAACATCCCAAATTTTCAATTTGGAATGTTATACATTAGATCATCAATGCATATCATATTTTATTTTGCTTTTGGTTTGATCCTAGAAATTTCTACGCAACTCAAGGACCCACGGAGAGAGAGTTGGGGAATTCATTATTTTCATATTTGAGTTTTCTCAAATTTTGAGAATAGGGTCATTTGATTTTTATTATTTTATCATCAATTATTTCTATTACAAAAATATGAGAGAGGGAATAAAATGACTTTCCCAAAATAAAGAAATATTGAGGATTTAATAATAAAATCAATAAGATTTTATTTCGGAGTTTTTTGTTATTTTATTTGAATTTAGGAAAAATGTGCGTTTTTCAAAATTGCATTTAGGCCCCAAATAAATGTTCACCTTGTGCGGCTTGATTTTAGAAGCCCAGGAAAATTTATTTTGGGATTTTTGGAGTCCGTTTAGTATTTCTTTCTATTTTTCTTCTGCGCGTAATTATTAAAAAAACACACACCGACCTAACCGGGCCGTGTCCGCCTGGGACTCTGGCCCGACAGGCTTTAAAAGCCGGGGCAGCCCAGCCCCGAGCCAAACCCTAGCGCCACCGCCCCTCGAACCCCGCGCCGCCCGCCGCCTGCCGCACGCCCGCCGCCTCGCCGACCCGCCGCCCGAGGTCGCCTCGAAATCCGTGCCGCCGTTTTTTTCGAAAAACCGTTCGGTTTTTCGTCGGTTTTTTTTGTTTCGGTTTCTTTAAATAGATGGGTTTTTCTGATTTATTTATTTAGCGAGCGTTCGTCCGTTCGTTCGTTCTAGCGAATGTTCATCGTTTTTCTTTTTCTCGGATTAAATCCGTGATTTTTTGTGATCGCGATTCCTAATCCGATTTTCGTTTTTGTATAACTTTTCGCTCGTTTATCAGAATCAGGCGATTCAAGCGCCTGGAGTTTCGTCTCGAAACCCTCTATCCGTTTAACCAATTTAAACAAGTTTTTGCTATGCTAGTAGACGTGGATTGGGTGAGTGATATCCATGACAGATGTGAGTTTGTTAATTAATGGTTTATCTAAGGTGGCAACTTAAACACACATCTGGGTGGATTGAGGTACCTGGGTATTCCAGGATTGCCTGTTTTTTTATGGACCGCCACCCAGGCTCAAAGGGATCATGAGATTATTCATACTAGAAACTTCCGTGTGCAGCCACAAGCTATTATGGGCTCTAGATAGTTGATTAAGTCGTGCAAACTCTTACAATGGTAGACAAGCAGATGTAGGGGATGTAGGTGGTACGGTCTACCCGATCGTAAGGTGCTAGCGCTTCTGAAAGACTATGTCTCGGTCATCCGTCTTCTCAAACACCATGTAGTGCGAGAAACCAAACGGAGGCGATCGAGTCTTGTGGGGAAATGTGCGCAAACCTCTGCAGAGTGTATTAAACTAATCATGGTTAGCCGTGTCCCCGGTTATGGACATCTTGAGTATCTAGTACCTGGATTATCGTGTGAATCTCAACATGTTACTCTAAATTAATTTTGTTGGGTTTTGATAATGATGATGTTTAATTGGGATTGAGGATGCTATCAACCATTCTCAATGTTTAACAACTACCATGATAGTTAAATAAAATTTATTCCTTTGTAGTAGGGAAAAATTGGCTTTACGCAAAATTGTAACCATAGAGCTTTCCACCAGCCAAATATGCATATAGTATAGCTGTTTCATTCCATTACTCTCTATGTGTTACTTTGCCAGCATATTCCATGTGCTGACCCGTTTCGGGCTGCAACGTTAATGTTGCAGACTTTTCAGACGACGGTTAAGGAGTTTTTAGGTCGTGGTTCTATACTCAGTGATGCCGTTGGAGTTGATGGACTCACTTATCTTCCAAGCCTTCCGCTGTTATCATTATTAGATGGCCTTAAGCCATATTTATTGTAATAAGTTCTCTATTGAGACACTCGATGTAATAAGTGTGTGATTGCTACTTTGTTATAAATCCTCCGAGTATTGTGTGGTGTCAGCATTACTGATCCAGGGATGACACCTGAGCACAGAGATCAGACTGTTTGAGGTCTGGTCGCTACAGGCCACCCTTGAGGCCCTTTTCCTTCTTTCCCGTATGGCCCAATAAGGCCCAATACGTATTCCCGTAACTCTCCGGTACTCCGAAAAATACCCGAATCACTCGGAACCTTTCCGATGTCTGAATATAGTCGTCCAATATATTGATCTTTACGTCTCGACCATTTCAAGACTCCTCGTCATGTCCCCGATCTCATCCGGGACTCCGAACTCCTTCGGTACATCAAAACTCATAAACTCATAATATAACTGTCATCGAAACCTTAAGCGTGCGGACCCTACAGGTTCGAGAAAAATGTAGACATGACCGAGACACGTCTCCGGTCAATAACCAATAGCGGAACCTGGATGCTCATATTGGCTCCCACATATTCTACGAAGATCTTTATCGGTCAGACCGCATAACAACATACGTTGTTCCCTTTGTCATCGGTATGTTACTTGTCCGAGATTCGATCGTCGGTATCTCAATACCTAGCTCAATCTCATTACCGGCAAGTCTCTTTACTCGTTCCATAATACATCATCCCGCAACTAACTTATTAGTTGCAATGCTTGCAAGGCTTATGTGATGTGCATTACCGAGAGGGCCCAGAGATACCTCTCCGACAATCGGAGTGACAAATCCTAATCTCGAAATACGCCAACCCAACAAGTACCTTCGGAGACACCTATAGAGCACCTTTATAATCACCCAGTTACGTTGTGACATTTGGTGGCACACAAAGTGTTCCTCCGGTAAACGGGAGTTGCATAATCTCATAGTCATAGGAACATGTATAAGTCCTGAAGAAAGCAATAGCAACAAACTAAACGATCAAGTGCTATGCTAACGGAATGGGTCAAGTCAATCACATCATTCTCCTAATGATGTGATCCCGTTAATCAAATGACAACTCATGTCTATGGTTAGGAAACATAACCATCTTTGATCAACGAGCTAGTCAAGTAGAGGCATACTAGTGACACTCTGTTTGTCTATGTATTCACACATGTATTATGTTTCCGGTTAATACAATTCTAGCATGAATAATAAACATTTATCATGATATAAGGAAATAAATAATAACTTTATTATTGCCTCTAGGGCATATTTCCTTCAAGAACTGCTTCTGCTCCGTAAACCATGAAGAAAGGCGTGTAACCCGTAGATCTGTTTGGTGTGGTGTTGATGCTCCATAACACGGAAGGTAACTCCTCCACCCAACAACCCGGCGTCCGCTTTAAACGAACCATAAGCCAGGGCTTGATACCTCTCAAAATTTCTTGATTGGCCCTTTCTGCCTGACCATTAGATTGGGGGTGAGCCACTGATGACACGTCAAGCCGGATGTGCTCTCGTTGACAAAATTCCTCCATAGCACCCTTGGACAGATTAGTACCATTATCAGTGATAATGTTGTGTGGAAAACCAAACCGGAATATCACCTTTTTGATGAATTGAACCGCCGTGGCCGCATCACACTTACTGACTGGCTCTGCCTCTACCCATTTGGTAAACTTATCAACTGCTACACTACTAGGAAAAGGGCTATAGATGGAAATGACACTAATGGCGCACCAGACTTGTGGTGCGCCATTAGTATATACTAATGGCGCACCACTTCTGATGCGCCATTAGTGTTGAAACTACTAATGGCGCACCCTTCCCACGGTGCGCCATTAGTACCAATTTTTTTTTGAACTAGTGCGCCTGTCCAAACATACTAATGGCGCATCCACTGGTGGTGCGCCATTACTAGTTGTAACTAGTAATGGCGCACCAGCCAGAAGGTGCGCCACTAATGTTATTTTTTTTATTATTGTTTTTATTCCTTTTTTTGCAAAAGTACTAATGGCGCACCACCAGGGGGTGCGCCATTAGTAACCTGGATTACTAATGGCGCATTTGTTGCTGGTGCGCCATTAGTAAGTGGGCAGCAACAAGATATTTTGGACAGCCTCTCCTCCCACACTCACTTTCTCCCCACTTCATTCTCTCCACCGCCTCCTCCTTGTCTCGGGTGCCTCCTCTTTTTCACCTCATTTCCACCATAGATTCATTCAAATTAAGTGGTTAAGTTACCTTATTTTGCTAGGTAAGTAAGGGGGGAAGCTATATTTATGTTGTTCTCCCTACAACAATGTGCACATGCACTTTTTATGGCCTAGCTAGATCTATGTATGTTCGTGGTGTTGCATATGTTTGTGGTGTTGCATATGTGTTTGTGTTTGGAGGTGTACCGGTATTTGAAATGCGATAGTTGCCAATATTTTGCCGGAATGTTGATTCATTTCCGTTTCGGCGAGAATTTTGGCATTAAGCATTCTTTTTGGTCCTATTTTTAGGGAAAGTCATGCCAAATTTTTTCTTGGTTCTAAAATATCGTTTTGCTCTACCCCGCAGGCGACCATGGTCCGCACGATGACCGAAGGCATCGTGAATAGGTTTTTGAGGTCCGCGAAGGCCGAGATGCTTCAAAAGAACGAGACGGAGATAAGATGTCCGTGTCGAAGATGCAAGCTGAATAGCCTTATTGCGGACCCGGATTCCGGGCAGGTGCGGGACCACCTGCTCTTGCGTGGTTTCATGGATGGCTATCGGTGGCAAGGTGATGAAGATGACTACGAAGTCGTCCATGGGGGCCGGGCAAGAAATGAGGAAGGGCAGCAAGACAACCACCGCGGCTCGGGGGGGGGCGAGAAGACGAAGAATCCCCAGGAGATGATCACGACGGTGATGCTGTACACAGTCATCATGTAGAAGATGCAGGACATGATGATGATGCCGGCGGAGCAGACGACGCTGGACCATCGATGGGCTGGGTGCAGGACCCTCATATTCAAGAGCTGCTTCTCAAGCAGACGGATAACGCAAGAGCTGCCGCCCGAGAGAAAGCCAAGATGGATCAACTTGAGTTAGACGCGGTTACTCCATTGTATGAAGGATGCAGGCCCGAGGATACCCGCCTGAAAGTAACGCTCATGGCTCTGGAGATGAAGGTAAAACACAAAATGACCGACGCATGCTTCGACGAGAACATGTCATTCTGGCACGAACGTCTTCCCAAGGGGAACAAGTGCCCGACCAGTTTGGAGGAGGCGAAGAAAATCGTGTGTCCTCTGGATTTACCGCACGTGAAATACCATGTGTGCATGAACAATTGCATCATTTATCGGGACGAGCACGCGGAGTCTACCATATGTCCGGTGTGCGGTGTCACTCGATACAAGAAGAGGAAGAAAGCTCCTCGAAAAGTGGTGTGGTACTTTCCGATCACTCCTCGTCTGCAGCGGTATTTCGCGGACCCTAAGGTAGCAAAGCTCCTGCGTTGGCACGCGGATAGGGAGGAGAAGAAGCGAGAAGATGACGCAAATGATCCGGAGATAGATAAAAAAGACAAGATGCTGAGTCACCCTAAGGATGCGAGCCAGTGGCAAGCGTTGAACTTCGAATACCCAGAATTTGGGAACGATCCAAGGAACATCATGCTGGGCGCGAGCACCGATGGAGTCAATCCGTTTGGCAGCCAGAGAAGCACACATAGCACCTGGCCTGTGTTCGTGTGGATGTACAACCTTCCCCCCTGGTTGTGCATGAAGAGGAAGTACATTCACATGAGTATGCTAATTGAAGGGCCGAAACAACCAGGGAACGACATCAATCTGTATCTGGGGCTGCTGAAAGAGGAGATTGACACGCTGTGGAAAACGCCAGCCAATACGTGGGACGCCGCAGAGAAAGAATATTTCCCTATGAGAGCCGCACTGCTCACGACGGTGCACGACTATCTCGGTTACGGATATCTTGCGGGGCAGGTAGTCCACGGATTTTCTGGATGCGTAAGGTGCATGGATGACACAACGTATCGCCAGCTAGATAGAGATCCCGGGTCTTCGAAAACCGTGTTCATGGGACATCGAAGGTGGCTTCGCGACGATGACCCGTGGAGGAAACGCAAGGATCTGTTCGATGGTGAAACCGAACCCCGAAAACGCCCGTGTACGAGGAGCGGCGAGGAAATAGACAAGCTGTTGAAAAATTGGAAAGACTGCCCACTGCCGGGAAAGAAGCAAAAGGCGCCAGAGCCGCTGCTGAAGGTATGGAAAACGAGGTCTGTTTTCTGGGACTTGCCGTACTGGAAGATCCACCGTGTGCCTCACAGCCTTGATGTCATGCATATCACGAAGAACGTGTGCGAGAGTCTGCTTGGTACCCTGCTCAACATGCCAGAGAGGACCAAAGATGGGCCGAAAGCAAGGGCAGACTTGAAATCAATGGGCATCAGGCAGGAGCTTCACGCTATATATGATGATGATGATGATGATGATGATGATGATGATGATGATGATGAGGCGAAGCAGGACACAGAAAGTCGTCGCAAAGGCAAAAAGGCCAAGAAGACCGGAAATGACTACCCTCCCGCGTGCTTCACTCTAAGTCAGGAGGAGATCGAGCAGTTTTTCACCTGCCTCCTAGGAGTAAAACTTCCTTACGGTTACGCGGGGAAGATAAGCAGATACCTAGACCCAGCGAAGCAGAAGTTCAGCGGGATGAAGTCTCACGACTGTCACGTGCTGATGACGCAGATACTTCCAGTTGCAATCCGTGGGATCATGGACGCGCACGTCCGTGAAACGCTATTTGGCCTATGCAACTTCTTCGACGTCATCTCTCGGAAGTCGATTGGCGTGAGGCAACTCAGAAGGCTACAGGAAGAGATCGTGGTGATACTATGCGAGCTTGAGATGTACTTCCCGCCCGCATTCTTCGACGTTATGGTGCATCTGCTGGTCCATATAGTGGAGGATATCATCCAACTCGGGCCGACGTTCCTGCACAGCATGATGCCGTTCGAAAGGATGAATGGTGTCATCAAAGGATACGTTCGCAACATGTCACGTCCAGAAGGAAGCATAGCCAGGGGCTTTCTGACCGAAGAGTGCATCTCCTACTGCACGAATTATCTAGGCATCGAGAACCCCGTTGGTCTGCCCGTCAACAGGCACCTCGGCAGGCTCGCTGGATGGGGTCACCGTGAGGGTCGCCGCGAAATGCATGTCGACTTCGAGGGTCGACTCGCCGACTTTGAAAGAGCAAACCTAGTCGCGCTACAACACATAGACGTGGTCGATCCTTGGGTGGTAGAGCACAAAACCTTTATTAAGAAGACGTACAATGACCGAGGCCAACAGAGGACGGACGGAGATATACTCAAAGAGCACAACTCATGTTTCACGCGTTGGTTCAAGCAGAAGCTTCTGTCGTACCCTTTACATGAGGATTCTTCCGCGGAAGAACAACTCATATTCGCCTTGTCACAGGGCGCCGAGCACAACCTGATGACCTATGAGGCGTACGATATCAACGGCTACACATTCTACACCGAGGCCAAGGACATGAAGAGCGATGGTTATCAGAACTCCGGGGTAACGATGGAATCCTACACCGGTAACGACAAGGACAGATACTACGGAAGGATCGAGGAGATCTGGGAGCTGAGCTACGCTGGAGAGAAGGTCCCGATGTTCCGTGTCAGATGGGCCAAGAACGTCATAAAAGAAGACCGGTATTTCACCACCATGGTTATACCCGAAGCCAAATCCAAGACCGCGGGCGCAAACGTCACCGCGAAAAATGAGCCATGGGTACTGGCTTCCCAAGTGGACCAATGCTTCTTCATTACCGACCCGCCAAAGCCCAGTCGTGTTGTCGTGAGGAGAGGCAAAAGGAAGATCATCGGAATGGATGGAGTAGCCAATGAGCAAGACTTCGACAAGTACGGCGACCCGAGGATCGAACATGACGACGATGATGAAGTAGCAGCATACACCACAAGAAGAAGCAGGACCACCCTACCTAAAGGACGTCCGTTCCACAGAAGAACTCCATTTGCGAAAAAGAAGGGCAAGAAGATTGTGAACAGATAGCTAGCTAAGATCGATTGTATTTAAATCGTAGCCTTCATTTCTCGATTGTATTTCATGGGTACTTTTTGAACTATCATGAATATTTTTAAATTTCATGGACACTCGATCTCGATCCCCCTCTAGATCTGGTCCCCCTCGCCGCCGAGCACCCCCCCCCCCCCAGTCCACCGGCCACCGCCGTCGACCCCCCGCACCCTCGATTCCCCTACTCAACCGCCGCCGCCGACCCCCCGCACCCCGCGCACCGTCTTATAAAAAAATAAGTATCAAACAGCTTTTTAAATGCTACTGTCTTATAAAAAAATATTACTGTTATTATTTAAACAAGTTTGAACATATTTAAACACAAATAAGTATCAAACAGCTTTTTAAATGCTAAAAAAATTTGTGGAGCCCACCTTGATCCCCCTCCATCTCGATCGCTATCCCACCTCGCCAGATCCGGTCCCCCTCGCCGCCGAGCACCCCCCCAGTCCACCGGCCGCTGCCGCCGACCCCCCGCACCCTCGATTCCCCTACTCAACCGCCGCCGCCGACCCCCCGCACCCCGCGCACCGTCTTATAAAAAAATAAGTATCAAATAGCTTTTTAAATGCTACTGTCTTATAAAAAAATATTACTGTTATTATTTAAACAAGTTTGAACATATTTAAACACAAATAAGTATCAAACAGCTTTTTAAATGCTAAAAAAATGTGGAGCCTGGGAGTCAAACCCAGGACCTCCTGGTGTGAGAACTGGCTGCTGACCAGTCGAGCTAGTAGAGGGGACTTGATGTGCATCAGTCCTGGTGGTACATAACCTGTTGGCTCGAGTTGAAATAAAAAAATACTAATGGCGCACCACGGTGAGGTGCGCCATTAGTATGGATATGCTAATGGCGCACCACGGTGAGGTGCGCCATTAGTATTGTGCCCGATCCCCCCTTCCCTCTCCCTTCGCCCGATCCCCCCTTCCCTCTCCCCCTCGCCAGTTCCCTCTCCCTCTCGATCCACCACCGCCGCCGCCGCTGCCCTGACCCACTGCTCGCCCTCGCCCTCGCCCTCTCCCTCCCTCGCCCTCTCCTCGCCTTCCCTCTCCCTCGCCCTCTCCCTCGCCCTAGATCCCCTTCCCCTCTCCTCTCCCGACGCCGCTGCCCTGCCGCCTCGACGCTGCCCCGCCGCCCCGACGCCGCCTCGACGCCGCCCCGCCGCCCCGACGCCGCCCCGACGCCGCCTCGACCCCGCCCCGACGCCGCTGCCCCGCCACCTCGACGCTGCCCCGCCGCCTCGACGCGACCCCGCCGCCCGGACGCCGCCCCGTCCACACCACCGCCGCCCGGACGTTGCCGGAGCACCACCACCACCACTCCCCAGCATCCTTATCCTCTCCGACCGCCTCCTCCACCCCGGCCCGCTCCTCCAAGGTAAGCTACCGCCCCGACCCCTATCCCCTTCCCTCCTCCCATCCCATCTCCATATGAGCATGATAATTTGCATGAACAGCCTAGTTCATCATATTATAGTACTCATATTCGGATCGGAGAGAGTGTCATTTGGTTCCAATTGTGGGAGAGTTTCTTGCTCTGTACCAGTTGCGACCGTCTATGGTTTGATTAACCTAATGTAGTATCTTTATTATTAGGTTATAATGAGTTAGATTATCCTGAGAGTTAGATTATCCTCTTCAAAACCAGAGTAGTAGAATAATGGCAATACTGCCGTGCCCAACCGGGCCATAATATACATATAGTCTTGGTTTTGCTTGTAGTAAAATATACAGCATAATGTTACTGCATATTGATACTTACAACATCAGGACTTGTAGTATATTTTAGTAGTACAATGTTTAGAAAGGATATGCAGTTCTGTGATGACTATCTTCAAATACTGTTCTGTGAAGACTGTCTTTGTATAATGTTGTAGTATAATATTTGAAGACTGTCTTTGTATACAATTCTAGTATAAAATTATACAGTTCCATGGCTGCTGTTGTTGTGATATTATATTTTAGTATAATGTTACTGCATATAAAATAATTACATAAGCAAGCTGTGTGTTTAGTTTGATAAAGTGCAAGTTTTCTTTTGAAAATACAGTGGCAATGTGACATATATATGGGGTACTGTAGGATTGTTATTTTGATAAATATAAGCCTGATTTAACCGAAATTCAGTAGATCAATTAGTTTATCATGTCGTGTGGACTGGTTGAAAATGATTGACATAGCTAGCCTGATTCCTTTCGTGATTGAGGTGTTTACCGGCAGATATAATGATTTGTAGCTAATGTGGTTATGTTGTTATATTTTACATTTCTAGTACTTTGGTTCACTTGTATAGTGCTTGTGCAGTAAAAGATATAGTCTGATATTTCTGTTTCTTTTTTGTCAATATGATCTACCTGCTGTTATTCTGGAGCCAAAGTGAAATTGCTTAGTCCATGTGGATGTGGAAACTTAGTTTCCTATGTTTGAATACATGCTTACATTACCCATGAGTCAATATTTTGGCTCTGAAATCATTGTCTGCACCGAGAATCTTAAATTCTCGGAGTGACATGTTTGATTGAATTTGCCATTTTCACTTGTTTAGTAGATGCAGCTCGGCATGTATTGTGTTCCTCTCGGCTTGTTCATATGTGCACTTGTCCATGGCACAAACTGTAAGAGTACCATATCCACTTGTAAAATGTTCATTTAGTTTCAGTAAACATATATTGCGAAGCATGACATGGCCTTTGTGAGCTCCTTTGTATAAAATGAAATGCAAGGTTGTTGATACTATAACCCAGATCACACAGATCAATTTTTTTTCAATTTATGCAACTGTAATAGTACCAACCAGATTACACAAATCATTTTTTCTTCAGAAGTGTGTCATAATTTCCCTGTCCTAATTGTTGTTTTGATTCAGAAGTGATGATTTGCTACAACCAGTGCATGCATGCCTTTTTTCTTCTTCATTTTTAGTAAAGTGATGCTGATGTACTACTTGTCAAGTGATGCTGCTGTACTACTTGTCAAGTGATGCTGCTGCTGCTATCTGCGAGTTGCTGCTGCTAGTTGTGATTTTGTCAAGTGATGCTGCTGCTACTTGTGATCTTCTAAAATGACCCCTTTCTCCTGAAACGTTGATTAATTTCCGTTTCGGTTGAGAAATGGGGCACTCTAAGGTCAAGAAAATTAGCAAAGGTCATGCCCAATTTTCTTGACCTAGAAGGTGCTCGATTCTCAACCGAAATAAAAATTAATTTACTTTAGTGGTTGGATTAGTTTAGTATTTTTTTTCACACACTCAGACACCCTTGCTTGCCATGTGTGTGAGAGAGATAGTGAGAGGAGACAAGAAGAAGGGGGTTAGGAAGATGTTGCCTGCTCATCAAAGCTAACCATCTCCACCTTTTCACCCCTTTTCCTTTGTCTTTTGTGGGTTGCAAGGAAGCTACTGTCTTAGCTAGCTTAGCTTGTGCACAAATCCCAGTGTTACAATCTAGAAAATTAGCCTGCAAAGATGAGGTCCCATGCTGGCTGTACCACTGCATCATGCAACAGTGCCTTCAAGATCCAAGGCAATATCACAAACATCATAGGCAATTTGACCAAACTCACAACCTTGTATCTTTGCAGCAAGCAACTTTGTAGACACACCCCTCAAGAACTAGGTTACCCTGAGAACGTGGACTTGGACCTTAGCAACAACACACTAACAGGTTCTATCCCAAAACACCTAGGCAATATCACAAACATCTCTCAATTGTTCCTTGACAATAACCAACTTTTTGGCGACATTCCTCGAGAATTAGGTTATTTGGTCAACTTAGAGATCTTGTTCCTTGACAATAACCAACTTTTTGACCAAACTTTGTTTCTATTTAGAGAGAAACATGGCCCACAACGATGAGGCCGGGGGTTCGAGCGGCAAGGCATTCTGGGAGTTGTCCCAGGAGATGGAGGAACAACCTCACTTGTATGAGGCCGCCGCCTTCCCCACCGATCCTGAGACCACGGATGGTGCCGCCGAGGATGACCACACTGATGCCACCACTGATGGTGCCGCCGAGGATGCCACCACTGATGATGGCGGCGCACGCACAGATGGCAGCCAACCGAAGAGGCAACGGAAGGACCGGCGCTCGATCGTGCTCCGCACCCTCAAGGAGGAAGTTACTGAAGTGGACTCCAACGGGAATCCAACGGCGCCCGAACGAATAGTCAAGGGGTACTCGCTTCAGCTCGGGTGCATTGTCCGGAGCACCGTCTCGATCAACACCGAGAACCTGAGGCATCCTGACCGAGGGAATTTGGCAACCTCCTCTTCACGAAGCTGCACGAACGATACAAGTTCCTCGCTGAATTTGAAAACACAAGCCTCAAAGGGAATAAAGTGAACAATGCTGCCCTCACGAAGATGAGCAAGGCCCTGTCTACTTGGAAAAGCAATGTGAAGAGAATGATCGAGAAAGGTGAGAGTTATCAGAAGATCAAGGAGAAAAATCCTTCGATCACCGAAGATGACTACAACGACTTCAAGATCAATTGCTCGAGCACCGCAAGCTCCCAATCAAGTGAGTGGGGGAAACAAATGCGGGAGCTGAACATAGGGGAACACACACTCGGTCCCGGCGGTTACAGAGTGGCGGAGCCTATATGGGACAAGGAGGAGGCGGACCGTGCCGAGCAAGGCCTACCGCCCCTCTTCGATAAATACGGTGACAAGCAGACCAGGAACTTTGTCAGGGCCCGGTACAAGAAGGACCCGAAAACAAAGGAGCTTACCACGGATCTGAAGACCAGGCAGCTTGAGCTTGTTCTGGTAAGGAATACACCCCCGCGTAATTAGCTCCATATGGTTGCATTCTAATTAATGAAGCCAAATTTCTAAATGGTTCACATTCCTTCCGCAGGCGACTGAAAGCAGTAGCGCGGGGTCGACTAAGAGCAACCCTTGGGACACCACTCTAAATAGGGGGTTGAATGTAATGAAGAACAAGGATAAGCTCAATAAGCCGACGTCAGCTGGTCGTGTGGACGGCAAAGGCTTGTCGACAAAATGGGGGTCATACTATACCGCTGGTGTGCGGAAGGAGAAAAAGACCAGCTCGGAAAGCCAGGCGCGAGAGGTTCAAGAACTCAAGGCACAGGTGGCGCGAATTCCGGAGATTGTCCAAGAGCAAGTGGAACAACGACTCGGAGCGACGATCACCGCCCTTGTGCCTACCTTGATATCGGGGTTGAGTGCGTGGATTGCGGGCGGCCAACAGGGGCCGCCCCCGATTCCTAGCTTCACGGCCAGCAACTCGCATAATGCGATGGCGGGGCCATTGGTGCCTCCGGTGGAGGCGGCATTGGTGTCTCCGACGCCGGCACGGGAGCTTAATGCACCCGGGTGTACGCCGGCCGGCACCTCTTCAGCAAGCGGCCCCTCCGTCAACTGCACGCCCGCCGTTGGCGGTGCGTCGACATTAGCCGAGCTCGACGCCATCATCACGGTAACTAATTAAGCCTCTCTCGGCCGAGGACTTCATCTCCTTGCCTTTGACTGGGCATCCCTAACGCCCTACATGTTTTCGCAGGGCGCCGCCGACGTTCCGTGCACTCTCCTCCACTTCGTGAACAACGAGTTGGCCGATGTCGCCAAGGGCAAAATCGTTCAACCGGGCAACCCCTTGTTCCACGGTACCCAGATCCCACCCAACTTGTTTAGGGTTCAACTGGTTAGGGTGCTGCCAGGCTGCGACGACTTGTTACCTCCGATTTGACCCGTTCGGGCCGACGATGAAGATGTGATGACCCTCAGCGCCTGCCTGAGCTAGCCCCTGCTTTGGCCGAAGAGTCAGATTCGTTTGGGGGCGGGGGACACCACCCCAAAGACAACACCGCCAGTCGTGCCGGCGCCAAGTCGGCCCCATGGCAAGACCGCCGTAACGGTGCCGGACATCCCTATGCCACTGGATCCAAACATGCATATGGCACAGGATCAGAACGACGACGACGACGACGATGATACATTTGGCAACGTCGATCAGTACTTTGCCGAGCATGGGTACGATGGCGACTTCATGGGGCCTCCTTCTCAAGAACCAAACCCAACAAAAGACGTGTGCGATCTAGCTGGTACCGCAGAGAAGCCAAGTTGCAACAGGCGCCGTCTGGCGTTCAGCTCTCAGGAGACGCCTCCAGCTGCCGACTTCAACGAGCCTCAGATAGGCAAGGTGCGAAATATTATCAGCCCCAACACACTCAAGAAGGCGGTCTGTGAGCAGAACTCGGTCCCATTACAGGAGAAGAAGAAGGCACGCAAAAGAAAGACTAAGAAGGGTGCGAGCCAGCCGGCACCGAGTACGATCCGTGCTCAGGACGGGCCACCTTCACCGCAGGATATCTCGAGGAGGGTGCATGTGGCGGGTAGGGCGATGCTACCGACAAATATGCTCAATGCTGCAACCGGTGCTATGCGGAGTCTGCATGACAGTGTTCTTTCTTTGGAGAAGCGGCCTCTCAGGGAGAAGGATGTGGCATACCCGGTTTTCGCGGCCAAGGTACCAGAGGGCAAGGGCTTTGTGGATAACTCCATCGGGCGTACGATCATCCTGCGTTTTGATGACATCCACGCTATGTTGAACCTTCATCCGCTACACTACACCTTCGTTCGTCTATTTTCGCTGAGTATGGAGATGCGGATCATTCGCGACAAGACCCCGGACATCGTGATAGTCGACCCCTTCTACATGCGTGCCAAGATCTTGGGCAGCGCTGGGGACCGGCAAGTCGCGAGTTCTTACCTCGAAGGCGTCATTCTGGCAAACCAAGATAAGGATAACTTCCTCGTGCCTTACTTTCCCGAGTAAGTCCTCCCCTCAACCGGCCCGTAACATATGAATTCTTACATTTCGATCGTTTTTCTTTTAACATTCCGTGTTTTCTGCAGTGACACACGTTGCATGCTCATCCTCCTAAGCCCCAAATATTCCATGGCCACGTATTTCGACCCGGACCGTCAGTCGAACGTAGACTACACAAATGTCAAGAAGGTTCTTGATGATGTTCTCCCCGGCTACGCCAAATCTGGAGGCACCTTCACCAGGCCTATTCGTAAGTACGGCAAGCACGTGTTCTCCCACAATACGATGTTCTGCTGCGTCAAGCAGCCGCCTGGCGGTCAGAAGGGTGCCTACTACGCCATCCATCACATGCGGGCGATCGTACGGGACCATCATCAACTTCTGCTACCGAGTAAACTCAAAGATTGGGCCGCGAGCGTGTCGGCAATCCAGGACGCGGACCTCCAACAAGAATTCTTTCGCATCCAGTCGGAGTTTGCGGAAATCATCCATCAAGATGTCCTTCGTACCTCGGGGCAGTCCTACCTCAGAAATCAACCGTCCAACAGTGACATCGACACAATGCTACAAATGCAGGCTGACAACGTCCGTTATTTCATGACTCCCACGATAGACGGCGGCTTCATCCACGCTCCGGTCCCTTGAGTCGAGTCGAAAGCAATGATGCTGTGTCTAGTTCTGAAACATCGATTGGCTCATGTTGTAATTAAACTTTAATGAACTTGTAGTATGTCTCTTTGGTTTCGAGAGTCGTTCAACTTAGATGTAATCGATGCTATTAATGTCTTGCTTTTCTCTTCCGATCGTTCTGTTGCATAATTATATATTGCTTATGTATTGTCTGTGAATTGGTACTAACGTTTCGTTTGGCTAGTGCATAGCGATGCCGACGTATGTCGTGTACAAGGGTAAGGTTCCCGGAGTCTATGATGACTGGGAGGAGTGTCGGAGACAGGTTCACCGATTCAGCGGTAACAGTTACAAAGGGTACACCACTAGGGCCGAGGCCAAATCTAGATACGCCCGCTATCTAGCGGGAGAGGGGAGGGAGCGTTGGAGGAACCGGATGAAGATGAGTTTCATCGTGATGATGCTCATCGTGATGACCGCAGCTCTCTTCTATGTGATGGTAGTTTAGATGATCGATATCGACTTGTAATGTGAAGACAAACTCGCTACTCGCGGTCTCGAGACTTGTAATATAATGTTCTATCTTTGTTCGGTCTTTTCAATTCGGAGACTAATATGATGAATTGTATTCGGAGACTAATATGATGAATTGTATTCAAAGACTAATCTTCTATTGTATTCGATGGATCTGTTGTTGATGTGTGCTGTCTATATTTTGTCAAATTATACATTTTGTAACCTGTGCAAAAAACAGAAAATAAAAAAATAAAAAAAACCTAATATTCATACTAATGGCGCATCACATGATAGTGCGCCATTAGTATGACAAAGCATACTAATGGCGCATCACCGGTAAGTGCGCCATTAATATGCCATGGTTACTAATGGCGCATCCAGTGGTGGTGCGCCATTAGTATGCCAAAGCACCTGGATATACATGGCCCCTGGGAGGCATACTAATGGCGCACCCTGGCCTATACTAATGGCGCACCCGCGGTGCGCCATTAGTATACCAGATACTAATGGCGCACCAGGTGGTGCGCCATTAGTAAAAATTACTAATGGCGTGCTGTTAATGGCGCACCACAGATGCGCCATTAATAGCCATATTAGGTGCGCCATTAGTAGGGGTTTTTCTAGTAGTGCTACTAGCAGGTGAGTCTTCTTGTCCTTGGACCTCTTAAAAGGTCCAACCATATCAAGCCCCCAAGTTGCAAACGGCCAAGTTATTGGGATCATTCTTAATTCTTGGGTCGTAACATGAGCACGGCGTGCAAACTTTTGACAACCATCACACCTCTTTACCAAATCCTCAGCATCAGCATGAGCCGTCAACCAATAGAAGTCGTGATGAAAAGCCTTAGCCACCAAGGATTTTGAACCGGCATGGTGACCAAAATCTCCCTCGTAGATCTCACGCAAGATCTCACAACCTTCTTGAGGAGAGACACAACCCTGAAATGCTCCTGTGACACTACAATGATGTAGATCCCCATTGACAATGGTCATTGACTTGGATCACCGGATTATCTGCCGGGACAAAGTTTTGTCGTCTGGCAACTCGCCCCAGTTCATGTATGCCAGGTACAGGGCCGTCCAATCCGGAATAACATGAAGAGCCGCCACCAATTGAGCCTCCGGGTCGAGCACAACCATATCCTCCTCCGTAGGTATCTTCACTGACGGATTATGCAGTACATGAGGAAGGTATTGGGTGGCACCGGTTTACGTTCAGAGCCTAAGCGGCTTAAAGCGTCTGCTGCTTCATTCTTCCGTCGGTCTATGTGTTCCACTTGATAACCTTTGAAGTGACCAGCCACTGCATCCACCTCTCGTCTATATGCTGCCATAAGTGGATCCTTGGAGTCCCAAGTGCCAGATACCTGCTGAGCCACCAGGTCCGAGTCACCAAAGCACTTAACCCGGCTTAAGTTCATTTCCTTAGCCATCCGAAGACCATGGAGCAAGGCCTCATACTCAGCTGCATTATTAGTACAAGGGAACATTGAACGGAGAACATAACAAAACTTATCACCTCGTGGGGAAGTTAATATGACACCAGCCCCCGAGCCCTCCAATTGCCTGGACCCATCAAAGTGAATAGTCCAATAAGTGTTGTTTGGATTTTCCTTCAGCGCTCGCGACTCGTCCAATCATTGATGAAGTCCACGAGTGCTTGGGATTTGATTGATGTGCGAGGTGTATATTTGAGCCCGTGAGGTCCAAGCTCAGTAGCCCACTTAGCAATCCGGCCAGTTGCTTCTCTGTTTTGGATGATATCTCTCAGTGGGGCTGAACTGACCACTGTTATAGGATGACCTTGAAAATAATGCTTGCGCTTCCGGCTTGCCATAAAAACTCCATACACCAGTTTCTTCCAATGTGGGTATCTCTGTTTGGACTCTATAAGCACCTCGCTGATATAATAAACCGGTCGTTGAACTGGATACTCTTTCCCAGCCTCCTTGCGCTCCACAATAATAGCCACACTAACAGCTCGGGCATTAGCAGCCACATATAACAATAAGGGCTCCTTATCAACCGGAGCCGCAAAGACAGGTGGCTCGGCTAACTGTCTTTTCAGATCTGCAAGTGCTTCATCAGCAGCATCACTCCAGACGAAGTGATCTGTTTTCTTTAACATCTGATACAAAGGGATAGCCTTCTCTCCAAGGCGACTGATAAACCGGCATAAGGATGCAATCTGGCCCGCCAAACATTGAACATCATTAATGCACGCCGGTTTAGCGAGAGACGTGATAGCCGTGATCTTCTCCGAATTAGCTTCAATCCCCTTGTTAGACACCAGAAAACCCAAAAGCTTGCCTGCCGGTACACCAAATACACATTTGGCCGGATTAAGCATCATCTTATAAACCCGGAGGTTATCAAAAGTTTCCCTCAAGTCACCTATCAATGTCTCCTCCTTTCCGGATTTCACCACAATGTCATCCACATATGCATGTACGTTAAGCCCAATCTGTTTATGTAAACAATTCTGAACACAGCGCTGATAAGTTGCATGGGCACTCTTGCGCCCGAAAGGCATAGATACGTAGCAGAAGGCTCCAAAGGGAGTTATGAAGGTTGTCTTCTCCTGGTCCTTAACTGCCATTTTGATCTGATGATAACCAGAATAAGCATCCAGAAAACACAAACGGTCACAACCTGCTGTAGCATCAATAATTTCATCGATTCGAGGGAGAGCAAAGGGGTCAGCTGGGCAGGCTTTGTTTAAATCTATGTAATCCATGCACATACGCCAAGTGTCGTTTTTCTTAAGTACCAGCACCGGATTAGCCAGCCACTCAGGGTGAAAGACCTCCACAATAAACCCTGCTGCCAAGAGCCGGGCTACCTGCTCACCAATAGCTTTACACCTTTCTTCGTTGAAGCGGCGAAGAAACTGCTTGACCGGTTTAAACTTAGGATCTATGTTAAGGGTGTGCTCAGCGAGTTCCCTCGGTACACCTGGCATGTCAGAAGGCTGCCATGCAAAGATGTGCCGGTTCTCATGGATGAACTCGATGAGCGCGCCTTCCTATTTCAGATCCAAGTTGGCGCTGATGCTGAACTGCTTGGATGAATCACCAGGAACAAAGTCAACCAGTTTAGTCTCCTCAGCCGATTTAAACTTCGGTGCCGGATCATGCTTAGTAGTTGGCTTTTTCAGAGAAGTCATATCTGCCGGATCAACATTGTCTTTGTAAAATTTCAGCTCCTCCGAGGCACAAACCGACTAAGCATAAGCTGCATCACCTTCTTCACATTCCAAAGCAATCTTCCGGCTACCATGCACCGTGATGGTCCCCTTATGACCCGGCATCTTAAGCTACAAATAAACATAACAAGGCCTTGCCATGAACTTAGCATAAGCCGTCCATCCGAACAGGGCATGATATGGGCTCTTGATTTTAACCACTTCAAAAGTCAACACCTCCGATCTTGAATCATGATCGTCTCCGAAAGCAACTTCCAGAGCTATCTTGCCAACTGGGTATGCCGATTTACCAGGCACTACCCCATGAAACACAGTGTTCGGCGGTTTAAGATTCTTATCTGTTAACCCCATGCGACGAAAGGTTTCATAGTAAAGGATATTGATACTGCTTCCTCCATCCATAAGCACCTTGGTAAATTTATACCCCCCCCCAACCTGGGGTGCCACCACTAAAGCCAGATGACCCGGATTGTCAACCCGGGGCGGATGATCCTCTCGACTCCACAGGATCGGTTGTTCAGACCAGCGCAGATAACGAGGTACCGCTGGTTCAACGAAGTTCACATCCCTTTTATGAAGCTTCTAATCGCGCTTACATAAACTTGTGGTGAAGACATGATATTGCCCACTATTCAACTGTTTTGGATTGCTCTGATAACCCGATTGCTGTTGTTGTTGATTCCCCTGATGGTTGTAACCTCCCTGGTTGCCCTGGCTGTTCTGATTGCCATGTCCGGTTTCGTTACCCTGGAACCCTGAACCGGATTTGCTTCCACCATAACCCGGCCCATGGAAACCGCCTCCTGAACCGCCGGGCGGTCCATTGTCATATTGAAAAAGATTTGAATTTTTGAACTCCCGCATAGTAAAGCAATCTTTCCAAAGATGCGTAGCGGGTCTCTCCTTTGATCTGTGCTTTGGGCAAGGCTGATTTAACAGGCGCTCTAGATTGGGGCCTGACCCTCCATCGCGTTGGGGCGGTTTACCCTTACGCCGTTGACCGTTATCCTGGGTGTTGGTGTTAGCCACAAAGTCCAAGCTATTATCTTCCTTGCGTTTACCATTGTTCCCATGACCTGCCGGATTATGCTGCTGCCCCTTGGCGTTGCCGCTCTTCTTTCCCTTCCCTGTCTTGTCATCCTCAGACTCGGGGTCCTTGGTACTATCAAAGTCGGCATACTTCACCAGAGCCACCATAAGTGTTCCCATGTCATTACAATGGCGTTTAAGCCGTCCCAATTTCAGCTTCAAAGGCGCAAACCGGCAATTGCCTTCCAATGTTAAAACGGTTGTGTCAGCGTTGATGCGGTTTGACGAATGCAAAATCTTCGAAACCCGGCGCACCCAGTGGGTTGTTGATTCCCCTTCCTCCTGGACACAGGCAGCTAAATCCACGATGGACATGGGCTGCTTGCACGTATCTTTGAAGTTCTGGATAAACCGGGCCCTTAACTCGGCCCATGATCCAGTAGAGTTGGTTGGCAAATTTTTCAACCACGTGCGAGTTGTTCCCTCCAACATCATGGTAAAGTATTTGGCACACGCCACTTCGTCCACATCCAGCATCTCCATTGCCATCTCATAACTCTCCACCCATGACTCAGGGGATAAATCGGTGGTGTAATTCGGCACCTTACGCGGGCCCTTGAAATCCTTGGGTAACCGTACATTGCGCGACGCTGGGACAAGACATGGCACTCCCAAAGAACTGGAAGTAACCCCTGGTTCCACCGATGTTGTTGGACGAACCGAAGTGAACTGACGAACCGGCGTGAGCTGACGAACCGAAACTTCGTGTTGTGCCGCTAACTCTGCCTCCCGACGTGCCCTAGCGCGATCCACTACATCCTGGGCATTGCCACCGCCACCCGCCGGGTTATTGCCACGGGGCGGATTACGATTCCTCGCACTGCTTGATACAGCCGGTTCGTCGATATGCCTGCTGTAGCTCCGGCTTGGGCGGGGAGTAGAATGACTCCTTCCACGGCTATATGAATATGCATGCTTGAAGGAAATATGCCCTAGAGGCGATAATAAAGTTATTATGTATTTCCTTATATCATGATAAATGTTTATTATTCATGCTAGAATTGTATTAACCGGAAACATAATACATGTGTGAATACATAGACAAACATAGTGTCACTAGTATGCCTCTACTTGACTAGCTCATTGATCAAAGATGGTTATGTTTCCTAACCATAGACATGAGTTGTCATTTGATTAACGGGATCACATCATTAGGAGAATGATGTGATTGACTTGACCCATTTTGTTAGCTTAGCACTTGATCGTTTAGTTTGTTGCTATTGCTTTCTTCATGACTTATACATGTTCCTATGACTATGAGATTATGCAACTCCCGTTTACTGGAGGAACACTTTGTGTGCTACCAAACGTCACAACGTAACTGGGTGATTATAAAGGTGCTCTACAGGTGTCTCCGAAGGTACTTGTTGGGTTGGCGTATTTCGAGATTAGGATTTGTCACTCCGATTGTCGGAGAGGTATCTCTGGTCCCTCTCGATAATGCACATCACATAAGCCTTGCAAGCGTTGCAACTAATAAGTTAGTTGCGGGATGATGTATTACGGAACGAGTAAAGAGACTTGCCGATAACAAGATTGAACTAGGTATTGAGATACCGACGATCAAATCTCGGGCAAGTAACATACCGATGACAAAGGGAACAACGTATGTTGTTATGCGGTCTGATTGATAAAAGATCTTCGTAGAATATGTAGGAACCAATATGAGCATCCAGATTCCGCTATTGGTTATTGACCGGAGACGTGTCTCGGTCATGTCTACATTGTTCTCGAACCCGTAGGGTCCGCACGCTTAACATTACGATGACAGTTTCATTATGAGTTTATATATTTTGATGTACCGAAGGTTGTTCGGAGTTCCGGATGTGATCACGGACATAACAAGGAGTCTCGAAATAGTCGAGACATAAAGATTGATATATTGGACGACTATATTCGGACACAGGAATGGTTCCGGGAGTTATTGGATATAAAACGGAGTACCGCGGGTTACCGGAACCCCCCCCCCCCCCCGGGAGTTAATGGGCCTCATGGGCCCAAAGTGGAGCAGAGGAGGGGCGGCCAGGGCAGGCTGCGTGCCCCCTCCCCCTCTAGTCTGAATTGGACAAGGGGGAGGGGCGGCGCCCCCCTTTCCTTTCTCTCCTCTCTCCCTTCCTTCCCCCTCTCCTAGTTGGACAAGGAAAGGAGGGAGTCCTACTCCCGGTAGGTGTAGGACTCCTCCCTGGCGCGCCGCCTCCTGGCCAGCCGCCCCTCCCCCTTGCTCATTTATATACGGGGGCAGGGGGCACCTCTAGACACAACAATTGATCCTTGAGATCTATTAGCCGTGTGCGGTGCCCTCCTCCACCATAATCCTCGATAATATTGTAGCGGTGCTTAGGCGAAGCCCTGCGACGGTAGAACATCAAGATCGTCACCATGCCGTCGTGCTGACGGAACTCTTCCCCGACATTCTGCTGGATCAGAGTCCGGGAATCGTCACGAGCTGAACGTGTGCTAGAACTCGGAGGTGTTGTAGTTTCGGTGCTTGATCGGTCGGGCCGTGAAGACGTACGACTACATCAACCGCGTTGTGCTAACGCTTCCGCTTCTGGTCTACAAGGGTACGTAGACAACACTCTCCCCTCTCGTTGCTATGCATCACCATGATCTTGCGTGTGCGTAGGAAATTTTTTGAAATTACTACGTTCCCCAACAGTGGTATCAGAGCCTAGGTTTTATGCGTTGATGTTGTGCACGAGTAGACACAAGTGAGTTGTGGGCGATATAAGTCATACTGCCTACCAGCATGTCATACTTTGGTTCGGCGGTATTGTTGGATGAAGCGGCCCAGACCGACATTACGCGTACGCTTACGCGAGACTGGTTCTACCGACGTGCTTTTCACACAGGTGGTTGGCGGGTGTCAGTTTCTCCAACTTTAGTTGAACCAAGTGTGGCTACGCCCGGTCCTTGTGAAGGTTAAAACAACACCAACTTGACAAACTATCGTTGTGGTTTTGATGCGTAGGTAAGAACGATTCTTGCTAAGCCCGTAGCAGCCACGTAAAACTTACAACAACAAAGTACAGGACGTCTAACTTGTTTTTGCAGGGCATGTTGTGATGTGATATGGTCAAGACATGATGCTAAATTTCATTGTATGAGATGATCATGTTTTGTAACCGAGTTATCGGCAACTGGCAGGAGCCATATGGTTGTCGCTTTATTGTATGCAATGCAATTGCGCTGTAATGCTTTACTTTATCACTAAGCGGTAGTGATAGTCGTGGAAGCATAAGATTGGCGAGACGACAACGATGCTACAATGGTGATCAAGGTGTCGCGCCGGTGACGATGGTGATCATGACGGTGCTTCGAAGATGGAGATCACAAGCACAAGATGATGATGGCCATATCATATCACTTATATTGATTGCATGTGATGTTTATCTTTTATGCATCTTATCTTGCTTTGATTGACGGTAGCATTATAAGATGATCCCTCACTAAATTATCAAAGTATAAGTGTTCTCCCTGAGTATGCACCGTTGCGAAAGTTCTTCGTGCTGAGACACCACGTGATGATCGGGTGTGATAGGCTCTACGTTCAAATACAACGGGTGCAAAACAGTTGCACACGCGGAATACTCAGGTTTAACTTGACGAGCCTAGCATATAACAGATATGGCCTCGGAACACGGAGACCGAAAGGTCGAGCGTGAATCATATAGTAGATATGATCAACATATTGATGTTCACCATTGATACTACTCCATCTCACGTGATGATCGGACATGGTTTAGTTGATTTGGATCACGTGATCACTTAGAGGATTAGAGGGATATCTTTCTAAGTGGGAGTTCTTAAGTAATATGATTAATTGAACTTAAATTTATCATGAACTTAGTACCTGATAGTATCTTGCTTGTCTATGTTTGATTGTAGATAGATGGCTCGTGCTGTTGTTCCGTTGAATTTTAATGCGTTCCTTGAGAAAACAAAGTTGAAAGATGATGGTAGCAATTACACGGACTGGGTCCATAACTTGAGGATTATCCTCATTGCTGCACAGAAGAATTATGTCCTAGAAGCACTGCTAAGTGCCAAGCCTGCTGCAGGAGCAACACCAGATGTTATGAACATCTGGCAGAGCAAAGTTGATGACTACTCGATAGTTCAGTGTGCCATGCTTTATGACTTAGAACTGGGTCTTCAACGACGTTTTGAACGTCATCGAGCATATGAGATGTTCCAGGAGTTGAATTTAATATTTCAAGCAAATGCCCGGATTGAGAGATATGAAGTTTCCAATAAGTTCTATAGCTGCAAGATGGAGGAGAATAGTTCTGTTAGTGAACATATACTCAAAATGTCTGGGTTTCATAATCACTTGACTCAACTAGGGGTTAATCTTCCTGTTGATAGTGTCATTGACAGAGTTCTTCAATCACTGCCACCAAGCTACAAAAGCTTCATGATGAACTATAATATGCAAGGGATGAATAAGACTATTCCTGAGCTCTTCGCAATGCTAAAAGTCGCGGAGGTAGAAATCAAGAAGGAGCATCAAGTGTTGATGGTCAATAAGACCACCAGTTTCAAGAAAAAGGGCAAAGGGAAGAAGAAAGGGAACTTCAAGAAGAACAGCAAACAAGTTGCTGCTCAGGAGAAGAAACCCAAGTCTGGACCTAAGCCTGAGACTGAGTGCTTCTACTGCAAGCAGACTGGTCACTGGAAGCGGAACTGCCCCAAGTATTTGGCGGATAAGAAGGATGGCAAAGTGAACAAAGGTATATGTGATATACATGTTATTGATGTGTACCTTACTAATGCTCGCAGTAGCACCTGGGTATTTGATACTGGTTCTGTTGCTAACATTTGCAACTCGAAACAGGGGCTAGGGATTAAGCGAAGATTGGCTAAGGACGAGGTGACGATGCGTGTGGGAAATGGTTCCAAAGTCGATGTGATCGCGGTCGGCACGCTACCTCTACATCTACCTTCGGGATTAGTATTAGACCTAAATAATTGTTATTTGGTGCCAGCGTTGAGCATGAACATTATATCTGGATCTTGTTTGATGCGAGACGGTTATTCATTTAAATCATAGAATAATGGTTGTTCTATTTATATGAGTAATATCTTTTATGGTCATGCACCCTTGAAGAGTGGTCTATTTTTGATGAATCTCGATAGTAGTGATACACATATTCATAATGTTGAAATTAAAAGATGCAGAGTTGATAATGATACTGCAACTTATTTGTGGCACTGCCGTTTAGGTCATATCGGTGTAAAGCGCATGAAGAAACTCCATACTGATGGACTTTTGGAACCACTTGATTATGAATCACTTGGTACTTGCGAACCGTGCCTCATGGGTAAGATGACTAAAACGCCGTTCTCCGGTACTATGGAGAGAGCAACAGATTTGTTGGAAATCATACATACAGATGTATGTGGTCCAATGAATGTTGAGGCTCGTGGCGGATATCGTTATTTTCTCACCTTCACAGATGATTTAAGCAGATATGGGTATATCTACTTAATGAAACATAAGTCTGAAACATTTGAAAAGTTCAAAGAATTTCAGAGTGAAGTTGAAAATCATCGTAACAAGAAAATAAAGTTTCTATGATCTAATCGTGGAGGAGAATATTTGAGTTACGAGTTTGGTCTACATTTGAAACAATGCGGAATAGTTTCGCAACTCACGCCACCCGGAACACCACAGCGTAATGGTGTGTCCGAACGTCGTAATCGTACTTTATTAGATATGGTGCGATCTATGATGTCTCTTACTGATTTACCGTTATCGTTTTGGGGTTATGCTTAGAGACGGCTGCATTCACGTTAAATAGGACACCATCGAAATCCGTTGAGACGACGCCTTATGAACTGTGGTTTGGCAAGAAACCAAAGTTGTCGTTTCTAAAGTTTGGGGCTGCGATGCTTATGTGAAAAAACTTCAACCTGATAAGCTCGAACCCAAATCGGAGAAATGTGTCTTCATAGGATACCCAAAGGAGACTGTTGGGTACACCTTCTATCACAGATCCGAAGGCAAGACTTTTGTTGCTAAATTCGGAGTTTTTCTAGAGAAGGAGTTTCTCTCGAAAGAAGTGAGTGGGAGAAAAGTAGAACTTGATGAGGTAACTGTACCTACTCCCTTATTGGAAAGTAGTACATCACAGAAACCGGTTTCTGTGACACCTACACCAATTAGTGAGGAAGCTAATGATATTGATCATGAAACTTCAGATCAAGCTACTACCGAACCTCGTAGATCAACCAGAGTAAGATCCGCACCAGAGTGGTATGGTAATCCTGTTCTGGAAGTCATGCTACTAGATCATGATGAACCTACGAACTATGAAGAAGCGATGGTGAGCCCAGATTCCGCAAAATGGCTAGAAGCCATGAAATCTGAGATGGGATCCATGTATGAGAACAAAGTGTGGACTTTGGTTGACTTGCCCGTTGATCGGCAAGCAATTGAGAATAAATGGATCTTCAAGAAGAAGACTGACGCTGACGGTAATGTTACTGTCTATAAAGCTCAACTTGTTGCAAAAGGTTTTTGACAAGTTCAAGGGATTGACTACGATGAGACCTTCTCACCCGTAGCGATGCTTAAGTCTGTCCGAATCATGTTAGCAATTGCCGCATTTTATGATTATGAAATTTGGCAAATGGATGTCAAAACTGCATTCCTGAATGGATTTCTGGAAGAAGAGTTGTATATGATGCAACCAGAAGGTTTTGTCGATCCAAAGGGAGCTAACAAAGTGTGCAAGCTCCAGCGATCCATTTATGGACTGGTGCAAGCCTCTCGGAGTTGGAATAAACGCTTTGATAGTGTGATCAAAGCATTTGGTTTTGTACAGACTTTTGGAGAAGCCTGTATTTACAAGAAAGTGAGTGGGAGCTCTGTAGCATTTCTGATATTATATGTGGATGACATATTATTGATTGGAAATGATATAGAATTTCTGGATAGCATAAAGGATACTTGAATAAGAGTTTTTCAATGAAAGACCTCGGTGAAGCTGCTTACATATTGGGCATTAAGATCTATAGAGATAGATCAAGACGCTTAATTGGACTTTCACAAAGCACATACCTTGACAAGATTTTGAAGAAGTTCAAAATGGATCAAGCAAAGAAAGGGTTCTTGCCTGTGTTACAAGGTGTGAAGTTGAGTAAGACTCAATGTCCGACCACCGCAGAAGATAGAGAGAAAATGAAAGATGTTACCTATGCTTCAGCCATAGGCTCTATCATGTATGCAATGCTATGTACCAGACCTGATGTGTGCCTTGCTGTAAGTCTAGCAGGGAGGTACCAAAGTAATCCAGGAGTGGATCACTGGACAGCGGTCAAGAACATCCTGAAATACCTGAAAAGGACTAAGGATATGTTTCTCGTATATGGAGGTGACAAAGAGCTCATCGTAAATGGTTACGTTGATGCAAGCTTTGACACTGATCCGGACGATTCTAAATCGCAAACTGGATACGTGTTTTTACTGAACAGTGGAGCTGTCAGTTGGTGCAGTTCTAAACAAAGCGTTGTGGTGGGATCTACATGTGAAGCAGAGTACATAGCTGCTTCGGAAGAAGCAAATGAAGGAGTCTGGATGAAGGAGTTCATATCCGATCTAGGTGTCATACCTAGTGCATCGGGTCCAATGAAAATCTTTTGTGACAATACTGGTGCAATTGCCTTGGCAAAGGAATCCAGATTTCACAAGAGAACCAAGCACATCAAGAGACGCTTCAATTCCATTCGGGATTTAGTCCAAGTGGGAGACATAGAAATTTGCAAGATACATACGGATCTGAATGTTGCAGACCCGTGACTAAGCCTCTTCCACGAGCAAAACATGATCAACACCAAGGCTCCATGGGTGTTAGAATCATTACTGTGTAATCTAGATTATTGACTCTAGTGCAAGTGGGAGACTGAAGGAAATATGCCCTAGAGGCAATAATAAAGTTATTATTTATTTCCTTATATCATGATAAATGTTTATTATTCATGCTAGACTTGTATTAACCGGAAACATAATACATGTGTGAATACATAGACAAACATAGTGTCACTAGTATGCCTCTACTTGACTAGCTCGTTGATCAAAGATGGTTATGTTTCCTAACCATAGACATGAGTTGTCATTTGATTAATAGGATCACATCATTAGGAGAATGATGTGATTGACTTGACCCATTTTGTTAGCTTAGCACTTGATCGTCTAGTTTGTTGCTATTGCTTTCTTCATGACTTATACATGTTCCTATGACTATGAGATTATGCAACTCCCGTTTACCGGAGGAACACTTTGTGTGCTACCAAACGTCACAATGTAACTGGGTGATTATAAAGGTGCTCTACAGGTGTCTCCGAAGGTACTTGTTGGGTTGGCATATTTCGAGATTAGGATTTGTCACTCCGATTGTCGGAGAGGTATCTTTGGGCCCTCTCGGTAATGCACATCACATAAGCCTTGCAAGCGTTGCAACTAATAAGTTAGTTGCGGGATGATGTATTACGGAACGAGTAAAGAGACTTGCCGGTAACGAGATTGAACTAGGTATTGAGATACCGACGATCAAATCTCGGGCAAGTAACATACCGATGACAAAGGGAACAACGTATGTTGTTATGCGGTCTGACCGATAAAAGATCTTCGTAGAATATGTAGGAACCAATATGAGCATCCAGGTTCCGCTATTGATTATTGACCGGAGACGTGTCTCGGTCATGTCTACATTGTTCTCGAACCCGTAGGGTCCGCACGCTTAACGTTACGATAACAGTTTCATTATGAGTTTATATATTTTGATGTACCGAAGGTTGTTCGGAGTTCCAGATGTGATCACGGACATAACGAGGAGTCTCGAAATAGTCGAGACATAAAGATTGATATATTGGACGACTATATTCAGACACAGGAATGGTTCCGGGAGTTATCGGATATAAAACGGAGTACCGGGGGTTACCGGAACCCCCCCCCCCGGGAGTTAATGGGCCTCATGGGCCCAAAGTGGAGCAGAGGAGGGCCGGCCAGGGCAGGCTGCGTGCCCCCTCCCCCTCTAGTCCGAATTGGACAAGGAGGAAGGGGCGGCGCCCCCCCCCCTTTCCTTTCTCTCCTCTCTCCCTTCCTTCCCCCTCTCCTAGTTGGACAAGGAAAGGAGGGAGTCCTACTCCCGGTAGGAGTAGGACTCCTCCCTGGCGCGCCTCCTCCTGGCCGGCCGCCCCTCCCCCTTGCTCCTTTATATACGGGGGCAGGGGGGCACCTCTAGACACAACAATTGATCCTTGAGATCTATTAGCCGTGTGCGGTGCCCTCCTCCACCATAATCCTCGATAATATTGTAGCGGTGCTTAGGCGAAGCCCTGTGACGGTAGAACATCAAGATCATCACCACGCCATCGTGCTGATGGAACTCTTCCCCGACATTCTGCTGGATCGGAGTCTGGGGATCGTCATCGAGCTGAACGTGTGCTAGAACTCGGAGGTGCCGTAGTTTCGGTGCTTGATCGGTCGGTCCGTGAAGACGTACGACTACATCAACCGCGTTGTGCTAACGCTTCCGCTTCCGGTCTACGAGGGTACGTAGACAACACTCTCCCCTCTTGTTGCTATGCATCACCATGATCTTGCGTGTGCGTAGGAAATTTTTTGAAATTACTACGTTCCCCAACAATGGTGCTGAGTCAAAGTCGTCTGTAGGAGCTCCCTAGCCCGTCGTGTCTCAACTGCTACGGGGGACTCGCCATCAATCGGGAGAGCTGCCAATCGTGAAGCGGCAGCAACGATGTTATCCAATGGGTTAGAGTAATGACCCAGAGGTGTTGAGACGTGTCATGGTGGAATGTCGTTCTGACGAGGCGGAGGCGGCGGATCCGTCGCACGAGGCTGAACCGGTGCCCCGGTCCCAGGTGCCTCTGCCCGGTTCACCACAGGTTGGTTGCTGGTGCCCGCTCCCGGCGTGTTAAAGAGATTCCTCGCCTCCAAGACCGACGGAAGGCGCGATCGGTATCTTCTCATGACGTCATCTGACGCGCTCTGATCCAGCATAAGCCGATACGCCTGAGCCTCCAATCCGGCCCGCTCTGTAGCCATCCTGGTGTTTTCTGCTGCCAGGTCCGCTTTAGCTTGAGTTATCCGATCCTTCACCTTCGTAATCTCTGTGTTGTGTTGATCCCGGTTTGCCGCGTCCACCTCTGTTGCGAGCAATGTTGCTAAAGCGTCGAACAGATCGGACAAAACCTAAGCCGGAGGCGGCGCAGAGCCCCCTGCTCCCGCTGGTGTTGCTGTTGCTGAACCGGAGATCATTGCCGCGGCGGTAGAAGAGTGCTGCGCTGGTTGTGTACCGGCCATCAAGACCGCGACCCGGCTTGGCAGATCAAGGGGGCCCGGAATACTGTTGCCATCGGAACCTCCACTAATCCGGCCATCCTGCAGCTGGTACAGCGACTCGGTCTCTCCGGTTGAAGACTCGTCATCAGAGCAGACAACGGTTTCGCCACCAGATGCCGATCTATCCTCATATTCCGCTCCATGGATGGCACCCACGAAGACATGCTTTACGGTGGGCTGAAACTAAGCAGAGCTTGCACGCTGAGCCGTCTCGATGATGTCGGTGCAGATGTCCGGCTCAAGGCCCGGTTCGCCGATCTTGCCGATGAAGATGTGAATTCCACCAAAGGGGACCCGGTACCCGTATTCAACTGAACCGGCCTCGGGACCCCACCTGCATCGTCGATGTAGAGCTTGCCGCGACGACTTTTAGTCATCCGGCCCACAGCGTATTCCTTGAGTCCGTCGAAGCTTGCCTTCAAGGACTCGAAACCATCGTGCGATAACCCCACGGTGGGCGCCAACTGTCGTGGTTTTGTCACGACAGATGTCCTTGTGAAAAGACTTAGTCGCGGAGCCATCGCTACGGGTTAGCTTAAAGGGGTTAAAGCGGACAAAGGACGTGAGAGTTTTATACTGGTTCGGCCCCTTACGATGAAGGTAAAAGCCTACTCCAGTTGTGATGGAATTGCTAGGGTTTCGATGACCAGGGAGCGAATCCGCTTTGCCTGGCTCTCGAGTTGTTGTGTGTGTTGTCCCTAAACCGCGGTCGGGTCGTCCCTTTATATACATAGGTCGACGTCCGTCGGTTTACAGAGTCCCGAGGCCGGATCATCAACGTGTCCAACTCGGTCTCTATTCCTCCTATCTTACAATACAAGTTACATGATAAGTCGGTTTATATCTACAGGCCTTAACCCGCCTTTGGGCCTTGGGCCTTCATAAAACGCCACCATCCTTTGTCTTCCTGTGCTTCTAATCCTCATAGAGTTAACCCGGCCACTCCTGGACGGTTTATGTCCAGTAGTAATATCCCCAACATAATGTGATAGATAATGCGTCGAGGGAGATGGGTATGAGACCCACAATATGAGTTGTTCACAGTGGTAACCTATTCTTTGTGATCGGAGATCCCGTGAATTAGATGTGGAAGACAAGCTGTTGATCAACTGAGAGGAGAGTATCCTTACTATTAACAATACCACTCCATGAAGATGCAATACTCTCATAGTCTCCATGGCAGGTTGATGTATATCTTAATGTGTTCTAAGAGGCTCATTTAAGCAGAGATGTTGTCCTGCAGAACATCTTTTGAAGAACACACCTATATGAGTCTGATTGTCAAACGTTGCAATCTATGAGAGTAGGGTTCTCTCTAGTAAACTCATGAAAGGTCACGGAGTATGGCGCATAAGCTCCACCCGCGGGGAAGACCCACGGTAGCCTAGTATCGGTCAAGGCTTTATGTGAAGCTGGATTGGTAGAAAACTTGTAGTTCAAGGCCCAGTTCACTGTTCAAGTTGCTTACTAGTGTAGCATAGAGTTCTAGGTGGAAATTCAACTCAACAGTCTCCACTGCAGTACCGGTATATAAAACAGTGTTTTGGAACCAAAGGCAAATTTTGTGTGCCTCTGGGATCTGGTGGGGAATTGCTGGAATTTTGTCTATTTTGGGCCTAGCCCAATAGCAGTTTCAGAAATTCCTAACAAATCCTAGAGGCCCGCGTAGCCCATTCATGCAAAGCAAGAGATGGAACTAAAGTTTAGTCCCACATTGCTAGTTTAGAGGGAGTTGGACCTCTTTATAAGGGAGGTTCTTTCTCCATTTGTATGAGCATGAGAACAAGAGGGACATCCACGCGCGCTCCTCCTCTGTCGCCCGCCACGCCACGCCTCGTCGCGCCGCGCCGCGGGTTGCGGGAATGAGCCGAGCCGATGACCTCCCGTTGCAGCCTGTTCGCGGGAGCGCTCCACGCGACTACTGACTTCTTCATCACGGACTCCGACGACCACTTCTTCCCCGACGTCGACAACCTCATCAACGACATGGCTGGAGAGGATGTCGACCCCAAGTCCAGTGCTTCTGCTGCTGCTGTCCGGTAGATGTTCTTGCTCTTTCTGTTAGAAGTCTTGCCACAGTTCTTTGTTCTAGTTTCTGCCCTACATATGTTAGGTTCTTCATCTAGTGTCTGTTCTAGATGTGTTTAGTTCAAGTTCATATATGCAAATGCTATTTACCTTCTCTCTGCCAGATTGCATGACTTGCTTTATCTCTGCTATATTAGTCATGCTTTATTTACTATTTCCGTTAATAAAATCATTTGATAAATTGCTCATATTTCCAACACAACTTTGGTGCCTTTTGCTAAATTCTCCGGACATACACGTTGATTTTTCCCCCGGCCACATCCTAACGGTGGTAGATACAGGCTGATTGAGTAATCGAAAACAAAAGTATATACAACCTAAAGATACAATGATGTTTCATTTGACAAAAGGTTGAGGTTCTTTGTCCTCCCTAGATACAGAACACTGCAGATAGTCTACGCTCTATATTTCCAACAACAACGGCGAACTGAAATGCACGGCCAAAATTTGGTGAAACAGAGGCTAACATCAGTCCCCTTGCGCTCGAGTTCCCATCTTAAGCTAACCTGTACTGCACAGTTTCACTGCTGGTTTACACAACAAGGGAATAAGCCAGTACTAGCACAGAATGTAAGTTCCTGATTGAGACACTAGCTATGTGAGTTTCTACAAATACCTTGCCCTAAATTGAGATCCTTGAGTTGATGTTTCGTTTGACCGGTGTGAAATCCCTCGTGGCAACCCATCACTTTCTGGGTCGGCGGTAAACATGCAAGCATACGCCAGATTAGCACCACAGCCCGTGCCACTTCCAGCCTTTTCGTATGAGCAAATCGTTTCTGTCTGGTCAGACTTTCGATGGCTTGGTTTTCTTCTTTTTCGCTTTTGTTTTCGTTTTTGCTTTTGTTTTCGTTTTTGTTTTCTTCTGAGCAATTCCAGAGTCCCGTCTGAAGATCGCCAGGACTTCGATGCTGCATCAGTAATGCATACAGCCAACAAAGCTTGTTTATTAGGAAACTAGAAAATAAAGGGCCCATGGACCATGAGCAATCATCCGAATCATCATAATAGAAAAGGCAAACTAGCATCACGCCTTGTTGCCTGCAACTAATGTGCAAAATCAAGAATATAACGGGTTGCATGGGTGGAGAAGGAGAAAGTGAGGTCGAAGTTATTTGAACAGGTCATCACAGGCAGATTTAGCTTTAGACAGGTTCATTAATTAAGAATATCAAGAAGCATCTTCAAGTTAATTATTTTGATCAGCGAAAAAAAGCCATGTGCCACTGAAATATTCATGAGACTGCTCCTGACTATCTTCAAACTTAATTAGCCTAGAAGTCTCAAATCTATATAATCACCCAAGCCAGGTTGCAAGGGTTGGTCAGAGCAACTTGATTTTTGCTTGCGCAGTACTAGAGCTTAAAACAGTACATAAGGATCTTCCAATGAACCCCATAAAGGTTGCAGTAAAACATACGGACAGCTTCCAGTCAAGAGGTTGAGACCCGTACCTATCAGTGCCAGGGAAGAAGTTAAAAGCATGTGCATTCTCCAAATGCCAGGCCTCGTTGGATATCAAGCTTTTGCAGTCCTGCATATGAAAGGAAAGTGCATAGATGAACCCGGGTACATATGAACCCACTTTGAAAAACACATTTCTAAATGCTAAAAAAATCTGAAAAGTGTTACATGGTTACGTCTCTATGTTCTATGTGTGTGCATAAAGTTTCACGCAAAAATAACTTTTTTGTGGCTTGTGCAAAAAAAGACAAAAAAATGTGTCGTGTTACACTATTTAAAAGTACTGAAATTTGTCTTTTTTATGGAGACAGAACAACAAAACATTTTTCCGCAAAACTTTGTGTCGCGTACACACATTTGTGAACATGTATGCGTGATATTTTCTTTTGAATTTTTTGACATTTTAAAACATGCTTAAAATGGATTTTTTCAAAAGTGGGTGCATATGCCCATGGGTGCAGGGGGTGCCCTCTAGCATATGAAATGCTTATATATAAGAGAACTGAAGCACCATAAAACTGAGGTAGGAAGGGTACAAGATTTGGACTCCTCGTAAGCTAGCAACTGTCACCTTTTTAAAACTGTCCCATCCGCAGCTGATGTATATGAGGGTCTCTGGCCATATTCCACTACTTTCTTCCATGATTGTACTATCAACATGAACAGCTGGTTCCCTTGCTCGCAGGATCCATGGTCTCTTCTCATCTTTGACCTTTGTAAGTGAACTGTTCAGAAAATAACATTACCGATAAAGCTACCACAATGGAAAAAGGATATCATAATTTAAGAAAACTGTCGACATATTTGTCAAATAACTGACAGCATGAAAGCATGTGGACTGTGAATTACTTCTTATATCTACCTTTTGGCCTTGAACGCCTTGCGCTCAGACAAAGCAACTCTCTGTAGAGCATTGATAACAGAAGGGTGCAGTCCTTTCCTGGGAGGATCCACGATAGCAACACTTGACCCTTCAAGCCAGTGAATGGGTTCCTGGTACCATGATGTAGGTTCCAAATTAATCATCATAATATGAAATGTAACCATTACAGAAATACAGGTTCAATTGCATACAGCTGAAGCATCAGTATTGTGCCAAGTTATGGTGCAACCCAGGTTTGGTGGAAGTCGGCTTGCTGACTTCTCAAAAGACAATTTCGACATTTTATTGATCTCAACACATCTCACAGACCTGCAAGTATAAGAACCTCACTTGAAATATTTCAATAAGAGTTTCTAAAAAAGAAAGAGAAGTGGGACACTATAAATGGTACACTGAAAGTTCTTATAAATATTTTAATAGAGAAGCCCCAGGGCAGACTGGGTGTCCTAAATCTCAGCTTGAGTCGGCTAGCTTTAGAACCAGGCCCACAAGAAGTTTTTACAAACAAATAGTGTAAATTAATATATCTAGAGGAAACCAACATACTTTGGTTTCTCAGACTTTGCTTGGCTTTGGGCCAGAACACAGTTATATTGGCGCTCTTTTTCCGAGCCAGACCAGGCTCAAATTTAGCATTTTCAGGCCAGACCTTACACAGGGTTTGGCAAAGTTTAACTGAACTAAACTAATATATTAAGTTCCAGAATGGCATTCACTATACCACACTAGTTTCGATATCACTACTTGTGGCTTAGTGCTACAAGCAAGACAAGCGGTCTCCTACACTTGACTAAGTGGCCTACAAGCAACACATAGAGCAAGGCTAACTGATTCGAGCAAAAGCTATCAACAAGTATACCAAATAGGGAATAAAAAACTAACTCTTTGAACTAAAACATTAGTGAAGTATTCTAGAATCTCTAGATTGTACAAGCATTAAGATAGTGTATCAGATCGTAAATTGTTTAGTATATCAATGAATTTAAGTATGCTCCACAACATCTGGAATGTCTGGGAAATGATGTTGCCCTCATGCACCTGACAGGCAATATTCATATCTAATCTTGGCACATAAAAAGGTACAATATTTGCTAGTTAAACATCCATTTTACTTACTCGCCTACATTTCCGAGAAGCAGCAACGGATAGTTAAACATGCATTTTTGTACTCACCTGCATTTCCTAGAAGCCGCGATGGCTAACCCAATAACACCGGCACCAGAGTATAAATCAACAACTGTTGAGCCCCGTGGTACATATTTGATCAACTTATGCAGTAACGAGTTAAAAGACTGCAGAGGAAACACAACACTGTGTAAGAAAAGGCTGGCATGACAAACTTACCGTAAGTTAAGTTAAGATACACAATCGAACCATGTGCAGCTAGAATATATGGTGTATGGAATGGCTCTATGGTTAATCAACAGCACCTAATAAATAGAACTGCCTAGATTTTTTTACTTTGTTGTGAGCCTTGGTTCACATCAAGACAAACACAGTGCTGAAGATGGTTGATGGTATGTCTTGAAGGGAATTAGGGTATTGGAAGGGGAAACGGACTATATACTAGGGCCGATGGACTTCATATAGGATAGAAATATATATTTTTCTTGCTTCCTCTCATACATTTAAAAGAATAGATTTTGTATCCATTTAGGAGTCCAGCCATGCTAGAGTTTGTACCCATTTAGGAGTCCAGCTATGCTAGAGTATGTATCCAGTTAGGAGTTCTCCTCTTGGGAGTCAAGTTATTTTAGTTAGGGATACGTGCCCAGCTGTCACATGCTGGAATTACTGTTCAGTGAACAGTAGCCGGCCTAGAAGGTCCACATAAGGGATGTACCCCAATTGTAAGGAGGCAAGCAAGAACAATCAATTTATTCTCTCTTCGCAACCATGAGTCTACCCAAACCCTTGCGGCCACACCGTCTGGCCATCTTCATTATAACAGTAGTTATCCTGTTTTGGATCAAGCTTCACAACATTTTGGTACAAAATTTGATCCTGATATAATCACACATACCAGAGTATTGGCCTGCCCAAAGCTATAAGGGTCAAGACAAATATCAACTCCCCCAAAACGCTCCCACAGATCTGCCTCCCCGCCGATATGTCTCCATTTATGCCCAAAAATTATCTGCAGATGCAACAACATTATTATAGGAAAATGCCGCATAGATGTAGTTGGTCAACCAACAGGTAAATATAAGGGAGCTAACTTGTAATCAATGTCTTATAACTTGTAAGCAATCAGTTTAGACTTTAGAGTAAGAACAAAAAGGAAATCTGAACATAGCCTTGATATTTTTGTCCTATAGGATTTCCTCATGCTGTACACCTGGTCCTTGCAGCTTGTAAAAATTTTGACGGCTTATCAGAGGAGAGTATTTAATACAAATTTGTTTAATATATGCATAAGCTTCTTATAACGGGGGCACTCATGACCCGAACAGCTTGACCTAGAAAGTTTTTTACCACTATAGTGCACAATCTTTTCTTTGATACATATTAGTTAACAGTTTAAGAAAAAAATAAATCAACTAATATTTGGATTTGTAGAGATGGGAATTGGGTACAATGGAACCATACGAATTATGCACTCCATATTCCACCTTCAGTCTTATCACCAGTATTCATCACTTTGCAGAAGTTCTAAGACTAGACTGTAGTACTATTATCCTAACTTCGCATAAAACTTAACCTATTCCACTATCCATATTGAAAATGGCAAAAGCGGTACGTGCCTTAACTATACAACAAAAGTAAATCAACTACTCCCTCCGTTCACAAATATAAGTTGTTTTGGATATTTCAACATGGACTACATACAGACTGAAATGAGTGAACAAACACACTAAAATGCGTCTATATACATCCGAATCAGAAAAAAGCTATAACATATTATAGTACTCCCTTTGTCTAGAAATACTTGTCGGAGTAATGGATGTATCTAGAACTAAAATATATCTAGATACATTCATTTCTTCGACAAGTATTTTCGGACGGATGAATGGAGGGAGTATATTACATCCACCAAATTCACACACATATCTTACATTGCTGGTTGATGTCTGGAAATTGGCCCATATAGAGTGAATCACATGCAAATTACTTCTTGGTCCACCATTTGTCCATAAGAACTGTCATGAGTACAATCACCAAGATTGAGGATAAAAAGTACACAAAAGCAAAGTAAATGACTTGGCAGAATACCTAAAGGAAATAGGAAAGCTGACAAGCAGCTATATGTGTTGAACCTCAGTTGGAAAACTTACTTCTTGCAACAAACTCAACTTCTCTGAATTTTTGGAGCGCTCGTCTCTTGAATTCCAAACGAATGAAACTTGAACTCTCGCTAGGCAGAAAATAACATATTTCAATTATTTTGGGTTTGGAGAATCGACAGTACAGCTTAGAACAGATTGAGAATAAAGCTAACCTTGCTCGTATCTTTGCGCAACGGGAATAGACGTGTTATATGTCGTCACGGTCATCTAGGGGTATGATAAAGAAACCAAATGCATCAGGATTATAGGCATAATGACATGCTTGATGAGGTCATTCTGTGTTGGGATTTACAGCAAGGAAGACCGAAGATCACAAATTTCAACTTTCCCATTCACAAAGAGAATCTATAAGGTGTATGTTCTTGGTGCAAAAGAAAACTGAATACTTCCTTCGTGTCGTTATACATACATTATGTACATGCTATTAAGCAAAGTAATAATTACCTGCACGTATCTTAGTTCACCAGTACCAGCATCTTCATCAAAAGGCTGCACACTGAGCTCAGATATACCTGCAAGACCAGAGTTCTAACATATTATGCCTCACTTCGTGATTTGAAGAAACTATGTTTCCCTAATCTGTATGGAGCAGGCACAACAGACAGGAACACACCTTGCTTCAGAAGCTTAATAGCATAGTTAATGCTTGGGTGATGGGCTGAAAAAATGTGAAAATAAAACGGTGAGTAATAGATTGAATATAAAAATAACATGCAGCAGAACGAAGTACAAGTGGATAGCCGGATACTGTGTAACTCTTACAGTTAACTGATTTCATAGCTAACCTCTGCAATCGGGAATATCTTGAACAGTATGTGTCCCTTCTTGATACAGGCCAATCAGCGGCTTCTCTGGTGTTCCACGTACCGCTAGCTTCGCCCGGCACCGCCATTCTGACTAAAAACAAGGTTCCCACATTCAGAGTTTCAGACTTAGCGGCAAAGCAAATCCAATAACTAATCACATCAATTGCTTAGGTGACTATACATTTACTGGGAAGTGGGAAATTCTGAACCTAAAAATCTTTTCGGTTACTCGGGTGACCAGAACCTATGCAAACTAATTTAGTTGAAACCAAATAGACATGTCATCCCACACATTTCGGGCTACGCGTACCAGCCTGCCCCTGCTGAATGTGAAGTCTTCGATTCCGTGGCCACTGAAGAAATCCGCCACCTCCTGCAGCACCGGCGGCTTGTCGAGGTCGAACTCGTGAGTGCACCCGGAACACCTACGAACCACGCAGAAGAGTCAGCTCACACACGCACACGCACAGAAGCGAGCGCCAGCGCGTCGGGTAAGAGAGCGAGAGAGTATCGTACGAGCCGAAGTGAGTGCAGTTGAGGCAGGTGGAGGCGGGGTCCATGGTGGAGACAATGGCGGGCGGCGGGGGCAGGGAGGCGGCCGGTTTTGGCGCGACGACCGGCTTGAGCCGCGGAGGTGGCGGCGGGGCACGGCGAGGGGGAGGGGGAGGAGGAGGACGACGAACGCGAGGCGGGGGTCGCGGCTGGGTCGTGGTGGTGATACGCGGCGCCGGGGCGGTCGGGGAAGGCCAGGGGAGCAGCCCCGCCGGGGGAGGCATCGCCGGCGGTTGGGGAGGCGGGAAGAGGGGTGTGGAGGGAGGGATAAGGAGGCGGGCGATGCGCTTGGATATGGGACTGGATTTTTCAGTAGTGTCTTTTATCGGAGGCAAGTTTTTTTTTTCAAAAAAAAACATATAGCCGTTCTACTCTTTTTTTACTCTCTTCGTTCCAATGAATAGCACGCATGCATTTCAGAATTCAATTTTAATCAGATCTATAGTACTGTGCTCCCTCCGTTCCCAAATATTTGTCTTTCTAGACATTTCAAATAGACAACAACATATGGATGTATGTAGACATATTTTAGAGTAAGATTCGCTCATTTTGCTTCGTATGTAGTTACCTGTTGAAATCTCTAGCAAGACAAAAATTTGAAAATGGAGGGAGTATATGTTTTTGTGGCCTTAAAATTATGCAATTTAAACTTTTTTTGAATTTGAATTCAGCGGTTTTGTCACATATAACCCACATTTGATTGATCTAATTTATGGTCAGAGTGCACTTTTTAAATGTGTGCATGCCGTATTCATTGAAATGGAAGGAGTAGCAAAGTTTACTCAAAAAGGAGAATATGAAGGGCACGGTGTTTTGGCTCCCCGATGCACAACCGCCTAAATGAATATCAAAATTGGGGAAATAGCATAGTAATTTTTTCATACAAAATATGGTAGTACCTCACATATGAATTTTCGTGAAGAAATGGTCCTAATGTCCTAGACAAAGAAGACAAAATCAGTGCTATAAAAGACCATGTGTTTGAACTTTGAAGCATGTTGAAAGGTCCGGTTTTATTTTATTTTGCTCGAAAACACACAGATGTTGCCATCACGAAAATTCACAAGCCAGGGGAGCACTCGACTATGTTGATTATAAAATAATGTTTAAAATACTTTGCTATTTTTAAAAAATAATGTTCATCAGAATGCACATGGAACCATGTACATCGGTGTTTTTCTGATAAACAAAGCCTATATTATCTTCATAAATTATGTCGCCGTAAACGAGAGAGTTTATTGCGACTCTAATGATTGTTTCAATCATTTAGGAGATAATTCATTAGTCGATTCGTGGCTAACCATCAAACTACAAACAATGTAGAAAGCTCATGTGCAGGTTATCACACTATTTTTTTCATGTGTGATCTGTATCAGAAAGTGGCATCGGTCCATTTCTCTTCCAAAATCAGTCCCGACTATCTACTGTTGAGTGTGATGTTGCCGCCACATGTTAACCCACCCAATTGATAGCAGCTTCTTCTGCATGAAAGCAAGCACATACAACCAATTAAAAGAACCGCGTAGGCAATTCCATGCCTTCAAAACATACACCGATGTTCAGTTTATGACTCGGATAGAACCTCCACTTCGACATTGCTCTGGCTCACCTTCTTTCTTGGACCAACCCATCCTCAAGCACCACCTTTCCCTTCGGGTATGCCACGAAAATGGTGTATGAATCATGTTCATTCCATATGTTAACGTCGACCAATGTGTACAAATCTAAAGTGTTGAAAAAAGATTCATTTTCATGCCATGGATGCTCGAACATACAAAGGAATTGTTGGGGAACGCAGTATTTCAAAAAAAAATTCTTACGATCACGTAAGATCTATCTAGGAGATGCATAGCAACGAGAGGGGAGAGTGTATCTATGTACCCTCGTAGACCGAAAGCGGAAGTGTTGAGTAACGGGTTGATGTAGTCGAACGTCTTCACAATCCAACCGATCAAGTACCGAACGCACGACACCTCCGCGATCTGCACACATTCAGCTTGGTGACGTCCCTCGAACTCTAGATCCAGCTGAGGCCGAGAGAGAGTTTCGTCAGCACGACAGCGTGTTGACGGTGAAGATGAAGTTACCGACGCAGGGCTTTGCCTAAGCACTACGACAATATGACCGATGTGAAAATCTGTGAAGGGAGGCACCGCACACGGCTAAGAAATCAACTTGTGTGTCTATAGGGTGCCCCCCTCCCCCGTATATAAAGGAGTGGGGGGGGGGGCGACCGGCCTCATGGGGTGCGCCCCAAGGGGGGGGATCCTTCTCCTATTAGGAGTAGGTTCCCCCCTTTCCTAGTCCAACTAGGAGGGGAAGGGAAGGGAAGAGGGAGAGAAGGAAAGGGGGGCGGCCCCCCTCCCAATTCGGATTGGGCTTGGGGGGGGGCGCGCCCCTCCACTTGGGCGCATCCTCCTCTCTTCCACCGAAGCCCATGAAGGCCCATTAACCCCCAGGGGGTTCCGGTAACCCTCGGTACTCCGGAAAATGCCCGAACCTATCCGAAACCTTTTCGGTGTCCAAACATAACCTTCCAATATATCAATCTTCATGTCTCAACCATTTCGAGACTCCCCGTCATGTCCGTTGTCGGTGTCAAAACCGGCGGATCTTGGGTAGGGGGTCCCGAACTGTGCGTCTAGGTCGGATGGTAACAGGAGGCAGGGGACACGATGTTTTACCCAGGTTCGGGCCCTCATGATGGAGGTAAAACCCTACGTCCTGCTTGATTAATATTGATGATATAGGTAGTACAAGAGTAGATCTACCACGAGATCAGAGAGGCTAAACCCTAGAAGCTAGCCTATGGTATGATTGTTGTTCGTCCTACGGACTAAAACTCTCCGGTTTATATAGACACCGGAGAGGGCTAGGGTTACACAGAGTCGGTTACAATGGTAGGAGATCTACATATCCGTATCGCCAAGCTTGCCTTCCACGCCAAGGAAAGTCCCTTCCGGACACGGGACGAAGTCTTCAATCTTGTATCTTCATAGTCCAGGAGTCCGGCCGAAGGTATAGTCCGGCCATCCGGACACCCCCTAATCCAGGACTCCCTCAGTAGCCCCTGAACCAGGCTTCAATGACGACGAGTCCGGCGCGCAGATTGTCTTCGGCATTGCAAGGCGGGTTCCTCCTCCAAGTACTTCATAGAAGATTTTGAACACAAAGGTAGTGTCCGGCTCTGCAAAATAAGTTTCCACATATTGCCATAGAGAGAATAATATTTACACAAATCTAATCTGCTGACGTATTCCGTAGCGTGACATCACACCACGGCCAAGTCTTTATTCGAATCGTTTTACTGTCCCACCTCAGCGCGTTTAGCGAGGCGGTTTCCTTGGCACGTCTTGTTAAAGCAGAGATCGTGTCCCCTTATTCCGGGATTCTCATCAATACGGGTGTGGGTAACCCAACCGCGCCATTGACTACGGCGCTTGGGAGATAAGCGAGTTTTACCAGGCTGGTGGGGCGCATAGTCGCGTCCGCCCATATAAGGGGATAAGGATCCACCTTTTCATCCACGCCTTCTTCCTCCTTTGCCTATCCATTTCCGCGCACTCGAGCTCCAGCGCCCAAGTCCGCACACCCCACCTCAACCTTCTCCAGCCATGTCCGGAGCGGGAGGCAAGTGGATGGTCTCCTCCGTCACGGAGGGACACATCAAAAGACTGAGGAAGGCCGGATACTTGTCTAACGACATTGCGCACCGGCTTCCCGAAGAGGGGCAGCTCATCCCCACCCCTAGGCCCCATGAGAGGGTGGTGTTCCTCCCCCATTTCCTCCGCGGACTGGGCTTCCCTCTCCACCCATTTGTCCGGGGGCTCATGTTCTACTATGGCCTGGATTTCCACGATCTGGCCCCGAACTTTGTCCTCAACATCTCGGCGTTTATCGTCGTGTGCGAGGCTTTCTTCCGCATCCGCCCCCATTTCGGCCTATGGCTCAAGACTTTCAATGTCAAGCCGAAGGTGGTGCGTGGCACCCAAGCGGAGTGCGGAGGCGCCATGGTGGGCAAGATGCCCAACGTCCTATGGTTCGAGGGCTCCTTCGTGGAGTCCCTAAAGGGGTGGCAGTCGGGGTGGTTTTACATCACCGAGCCGCGCGACCCTGAATGGGTCACAGCCCCCGAGTTTCGATCCGGACCCCCTACGCGGCTCACCTCCTGGAAAGAGACGGGCCTGTCGTGGGGTAAAAAAGGAGAGCTGACCGGACTCCAAACATGCGTCCAAACCCTGGTGGACAGGAATCTCAAACTTGTCAACGTAGTCCAGGTTATGCTCATCCGTCGGATCCTCCCGTGTCAACAACGGGCTTTCAACCTGTGGGAGTTCGACCCGGCGCGGCACCAAACTCTGAGCAGGCTCTTCGACACGACGTACGAAGATGCCTGGAAGGTGCTTTTCAAGGGCGCCGAGGCCCCCGCATCCGCTACCGAGGATCGCGGATTCAGCATGCAGCGTCACGCTCGTGCGGTAAGCTGTTTTCACCTTTTACAGGGTATTAGTTTTTCATAGTTTGACTCCATGCGGGATCTAAGTTCCCTTACCTTTGACAGGATTGGCAGGAGACGTCCGGACAGATCAACTGTCCGGCTCCTTTGCCCGAAGGCCCAGCGGACGCTCGCTTGGCGAAGCTGCTGGTTCCGGCACCTTACGTGGTGCCAGAGAAGAAGGCCAAGAAGAAGGCCATGGGGACTCGAAAGAGCGCCCGGCGCCAGGAGGTGTCGATTCACCATCCGACGACTCCAAGGCGCACTCCTCCCATGAAGACGAGGAGGAGGAAGAAGAGACCTCTCCCCCTCCAGCGGGGGGAGGGAAGAAAAGGAAGGCCGCCCCAACCGGGGAGGCCGAAGGGTCCAAGAGGGGGAAGACCCCTCCTCCGGACTACTCCACCAACGCCGACGACGGCGAAGAGGAGTGGCCGCACAGGGCCAAGCCCCTGGCGAGATCGTAAGTATCCGGATACCCGAGTGATTCATAGTATTCCCCCATTGCACAGCTTTTCCTTACGTCGAACATGATTGTGCAGTCCGCCCAAGGCCGGGCTCGACAAGTCGTTGAGCGGCTCCCTGGATTCATCGGATGTGAATTCGCTTCCGACGGCTTCCTCCCCCCACCCTACGGACGGCGCCGAGGTGGCGTCCCAACAGGTTCGAAGCCAGGAGGAGGTGGTCCTGGAGGCGCCGCAAGGCAACCTCCCGGACTCCAGGCGTAAAGGGGATAGAACCCCCAAGGGCTCCAAGTCCGGCCTTGAGCCGGACACCGCGCCGGAACCTTCAACGGTTCCGGACTCCGGTAGGCAGCCTCCTTCCAAGAGGAGCAAGCCTACCGAGCCGGTGACCTCCGTCCAACCGGAGGCACCGGACAATTTGCTGGAGACGCTTAACGGCGCCTCCATCGACGAGGGGCACCGCACTATTATGAGTGCGGTGATCCAGAAGGTTCAGTCCGCCAAGAGCGGACTGACTGAAGCCTGTGCCAGCCTTCTAACAGGCTTTGAGGTAAGTAAAGAATATGTAAAAATATTACCGCATAGACAGTAGCCCCTGATGCTCTGTTCGGCGTTCGGAAAGAAAAGCCGAATAGAGGATCTAATAATCGCAGGAGTCTAACATAATCAAGTCAATATGCGTATGCAGGCTTCGCTGCTGGCCTCCGCCGCACTGACTGCGGAGGTGGATACGCTGAAGCAGAACCTCGAGCGGTCCGAGCAAGAGCTCGGCCTAGCCAAGCAGCAGCTCGAGGAGAAGGAAGGTAAGAAATACCTTATTGAAATATGTGAAAGGTGCAATTGCAAAAGTGACAGGATTAACGCGGCTATTGTAGGGGCCACAACTGAGGTGGCGACCCTTAAGCAAGCGTTGTCCGAGGCCGAAAAGAGGGCGGCCACGGAGCGCACCGAGCGGGAGAAGCATGAGACGCAGGTTGGCGAGGTGCGGCAAGAGCTCCAGGCTCTCATGAAAAAACATGAGAGTTTGGAGCTTGACTCAAAGACGCGAGAGTCTGAGCTCGCGGCGGCCATTGAAGATGCCAAGTCTGCCAAGGCCGAAGCCTAGAAGGCCCTCCAGGAGGTTGAGGCAGTAAAAAAGATAGCGGCGGTAAGGCATTCTTTATGCAAAGCAAGCACGTAAAAGTGAATTACTTGTCACTTACCCGAATCCGGAGCTCTCCAGGAGCATTCGCAGACTTGCCCCGTAGCGTGTCGGATGCCGCCGCCTTCTACCGAGCCGAGGAGGGAAGCTCGACGGAGAAGGTGTTCTGGTCTCAGTATGCTGAGGCCGAACACCCGGTGCCCTTAAGCGACCAGCTGAAACAGCTGGTCGAGCTCCATAAGGTGGCCGAACAGGCCATGAAGGGCCTCATAGTCCGGCTGTGGCCTGGAGAGGCCATGCCTGGGAGCTACTTCGGGCTGGTGAGGCGGCTGGTGGAGGCCTGTCCAAGGCTCGAAGTCATCAAGCGCTCCGTATGCATCGAGGGTGCCCGTAGGGCGCTTGCCCGTGCGAAGGTGCACTGGGGCAAGCTGGATGCTGAGAAGCTTGTGAAGGACGGGCCACCGCCGGGCAAGGAGCATCGCAAGCCCGAGATGTATTATGAGGGCGTTCTGAAGGGTGCCCGCCTTGTGGCGGATGAATGTTCCATGAATGTAATTTTTCAATGAACTCGCTCGTTTTGTCCTGTGCGCTGAAAACTTGTTCATGTGCGCTAAGCAATGCTTTTTGAATTTAAAATATTACCTTCTGTGCGGCCGTTTATCAAATTTGAGAGATGGCGAGTCGTCGGCTTCTGCCCCCATGGCACGAGTGCTGGGGTGTTCGGGATAAACATGAGCGCTCTTTTTCCCATTCTTGGGTCCTTCGAGGGAGGCGCTCAACACAACGAACAAGGCAATCGGACTATAATGCTTGAACACTCTCACTTAGCCATAGAATTCTATAATTTTAAATTTCGGCGAAGCCCCTAGTGTTCGGAAGACCGAGTTCGGGGCGCTATCCACGCCTAGGCCGGACAAAGCCGACTCCTCGCTCTAGGCGGCATAAGTCTTTAGGGACTCGAAAACCTCTCGAACAACGACCAGCTCTTGCCTCATCATGATGGTCAGTTTTAGCTTTCTCTACTGAGGTGCTTAGCCCAGCTCAACTGGGGCACAATCGCAGTAGTTCTCCTAGTGCTACCTTAGCCGATATGACGGAACGTAAGGTACCAAAACATAGGAGCCGGGCAAACCCAACTATTGACCCAAGACATGATTCGGAGCCGATGCATATAATGCTATAAGTTCGGGGTGCCGCACTTGTGAGTGTTCGGACTTCTCACACCATGTTGTGGGGTACTTAAGCCCCTGGTGTATTAGACGTACCAAAGTGTATGGGTGCAACATGTCATTAATGAACATATATTCGTAAAAAAGAGGTAATGCGGTAATAGACGTAAGCTATGCATTGTTTATTTAAAAAAGTTGCGATCAAAGCAGAACGATACAAATAGTGCGATAAGGAAAAGATGGGACTATCAAATATGTCCTTTCCAGGGGCGAGCTGCGGAATGTTATGCGAAACAGGTATACTACTCGTTATAGAGACCACCTTAGAGTTCCGTAGTGCGGTGTAGCTTTCTGCTTCCCTGGTTGTATCGTTTGTGCGGCAATTGTACTACCGGACAAGCCTTCCGAAGAATGGAGTCCTGAAAATAAGAGAAAATTTAAGAAATCGGCAGCCCCTAGTGCGGTTTAAGCCACGTTTCGGGCTTGCCGTGATGGTGCCCCTCCTCCTGTGCCCATGGTATTTCCAGAGAGTAGTTATGTATGCGCGGCACTGGTTTCGCAAGTTCGCGAGGGCTGGGGTTGGGGCCGCATTGCTACGCTTGCTCGGAACGTGCCAGGCGGTCTTGTTGTAGGTTACTCCGCGCGCGCTTGACGGTGTCCGGACGTTTAATGGCCGGACTGGAGAATTGCCTTGAGAGGCTGCTTTGTACTTCCACTGCGATAGCCGCCGTATGCTCCTCCGTTCGGAGAGAGCGTTTGGTGTTTCCATTGACCGTGATGACGCCTCGAGGGCCTGGCATCTTGAGCTTGAGGTATGCATAGTGCGGCACCGCATTGAACTTGGCAAATGCGGTTCGCCTGAGCAGTGCGTGATAGCCACTGCGGAACGGGACTATGTCGAAGATTAACTCCTCGCTTCGGAAATTATCCGGAGATCCGAAGACCACTTCAAGTGTAACTGAGCTTGTACAGTTGGCTTCTACACCTAGTATGACGCCTTTAAAGGTCGTTCTGGTGGGTTTAATCCTCGAGGGATCGATACCCATTTTCTGCACTGTATCCTGATAAAGCAGGTTCAGGCTACTACCGCCGTCCATAAGGACTCTAGTGAGGTGAAATCCGTCAATAATTGGGTCTAGAACCAATGCGGCGAATCCGCCATGACGGATGCTAGTGGGGTGGTCCCTTCGATCAAAAGTGATCGGGCAGGAAGACCATGGGTTGAACTTTGGGGCGACTGGCTCCATCGCGTATACGTCCCTTAGCACACGCTTCCGCTCCCTCTTGGGGACGTGGGTTGCGTATATCATGTTCACCGTCCGCACTTGTGGGGGAAAACCTTTCTGTCCACTATTGTTCGGTGGCCGGGGCTCCTCCTCGTCATCGCTATGCAGCCCCTTGTCTCTGCTTTCGGCATTTAACTTGCCTGCCTGCTTGAACACCCAACAATCCCTGTTGGTGTGATTGGCTGGTTTTTCGAGGGTGCCATGTATCTGGCATGAGCGGTCGAGTATTCGGTCCAAACTGGACGGGCCCGGAGTATTTCTTTTGAATGGCTTTTTCCGCTGACCGGGTTTAGAACCTCTGGATCCGGCATTAACTGCCGTATCCTCAGCATTGTCGCTGTTAATGCGGCGCTTTTGCTTGTTGCGACGTGACCTGCCACTGATGTCCTTGGTATCCGAATTACCAGGGCTCTTGGTCATGTTATTGCTGCGAGCTAGCCAGCTGTCTTCTCCCGCGCAAAAGCGGGTCATAAGTGTCATGAGGGCTGCCATAGATTTCGGCTTTTCCTGTCCTAGGTGCCATGCAAGCCACTCGTCGCGGATGTTATGCTTGAAGGCTGCTAGGGCCTCTGCGTCCGGACAGTCGACGATTTGATTTTTCTTGGTTAGGAACCGTGTCCAGAATTGTCTGGCCGATTCCTCTGGCTGCTGAATTATGTGGCTTAGGTCATCGGTGTCTGGTGGTCGCACATAAGTGCCCTGGAAATTGTCGAGGAATGCGGCTTCCAGGTCCTCCCAACAACCAATTGATTCTGCTAGCAAGTTGTTAAGCCAATGCCGAGCTGGTCCTTTAAGCTTGAGTGGGAGGTATTTGATGGCGTGTAAGTCATCACCGCGGGCCATGTGGATATGAAGGAGATAGTCCTCGATCCATACCGCAGGATCTGTTGTGCCATCATATGATTCGATGTTCACGGGTTTGAAACCCTCGGGGATTTGATGATCCATTACTTCATCTGTGAAGCATAGTGGGTGTGCGACGCCTCTGTACTGGGCTATATCACGACGCAGCTCAAACGAGCTTTGTCTACTGTGTTCGGCCCGGCTGGATTTACTATATCCGGCGTGACGAGTACCGTCTCGTGCCGTGGGGCGCCCACGTGATCCGTAGATCGATCTTGTTTGCCTTGCCTTGTCCTCCAATGTGTCTCACAGGTATGGTGCATTTTCTCATGCCTTGGTAGTTTTTGAGCGGCATCGGGGTGCGACTTGAGTGGAGGGCCGAGAGGCCTCTCTGTCGCGGCCATAGGGTGGTCGGTCGGCCGCATCATGCGCTGGTGATGTAGGTTTAAGTACTTCCTCCTCTAATTGGGGTAGCAACATGCGCTTTGGGTAGCTCTTGGAGGGCCGTTCGAGTTCATACTCTTCGGCCGCAAGGACTTCAGTCCATCTGTCGGCTAGCAAATCTTGATAAGCTCTAAGCTGTTGCTGTTTTTTCTTGAGGCTGCTCGCCGTGGCCATAAGCCTGCGTTTGAAACGCTCTTGTTCGACGAGATCCTCCCGCACGACAAATTCGTCGTCGTCGAGCCTTGCCTCGTCTTCGGAGGGAGGCATGTAATTATCGCCCTCGACCTCTCTGTCTGCCGCTCTCTCATGAGGGCTGGCTTCTCTATCCTCTTGTGCTGAATCTTGCTGGAGGTGGTTGTCTTCGGCACTGTCCGGGGTGTTATTATCCCCCGTGCCGGAATCACCGTTTTTGTTTTGACGGGATTTAGAGCGGCGCCGCTGACGCAGGCGCTTAGGCTGCTTCTTGGAGGGGTCATCCTCCGCTATTCCATCGCCATTGCCTTCTTTTGGGGTGTCCACCATGTATATATCATACGACGAGGTGGCTTTCCAGTGCCCTATAGGCGCTGGTTCTTGATCGTCTCCTGCATCGGCGTCCATACCGTCGATGTCTTCGGAGTCGAAGTCGAGCATGTCGGTTAAATCATTGACAGTGGCTACGAAGTGGGTGGTGGGTGGGCTTTGAATTTTTCATCATCCGCATCCCAACCTTGCCGACCATAGTCCGGCCAGGGCTCTCCTGACAAAGAGAGAGACTTTAGTGACTTCAGAATATCGCCAAAGGGCGAGTGCTGAAAGATGTCCGCGGCGGTGAACTCCATGATCGGCGCCCAATCGGGTTCGATCGATCGGGGTGCGGAGGGCTTGGAGTCTGGAGAGGAGTCCGGCTCCTTGGAGTCATGGGCTTTGCAGAGAACAGGGCTGGCGTTCGGCTCGATCGCCGTAGAAATTGCAGCCCCCGAGGCGGTGTCTAACCACCCATCCTTGGTTGGTGTGATCGGCTCCGAGCTAGGGGCGGAGCGGACACAGGTGCGGCCTCCAGGGCACTGTTCGGCGGCAGAGCTAAATCATGCCCATCGTGACAGTGCGGCGCGCTCGGTTGTGGCTCAAATCCGTCAAAGATCAAGTCTCCGCGGATGTCGGCCGTGTAGTTCAAACTTCCAAATCTGACCTGATGGCCAGGGGCGTAGCTTTCGATCTGCTCCAGATGACCAAGCGAATTGGCCCGCAGTGCAAAGCCGCCGAATACGAAGATCTGTCTGGGGAGAAAAGTCTCACCCTGGATCGCATCGCTGTTGATGATCGGAGAAGCCATCGGGCCTAAAAGCGACGACACAGAGGAACTCTCAATGAAAGCACCAATGTCGGTGTCAAAACCGGCGGATCTCGGGTAGGGGGTCCCGAACTGTGCGTCTAGGTCGGATGGTAACAGGAGGCAGGGGACACGAAGTTTTACCCAGGTTTGGGCCCTCTTGACGGAGGTAAAACCCTACGTCCTGCTTGATTAATATTGATGATATATGTAGTACAAGAGTAGATCTACCACGAGATCAAAGAGGCTAAACCCTAGAAGCTAGCCTATGGTATGATTGTTGTTCGTCCTACGGACTAAAACTCTCCGGTTTATATAGACATCGGAGAGGGCTAGGGTTACACAGAGTCGGTTACAATGGTAGGAGATCTACATATCCGTATCGCCAAGCTTGCCTTCCACGCCAAGGAAAGTCCCTTCCGGACACGGGACGAAGTCTTCAATCTTGTATCTTCATAGTCCAGGAGTCCGGCCGAAGGTATAGTCCGGCCACCCGGACACCCCCTAATCCAGGACTCCCTCATCCATGATCACATCCGGGACTCCGAACAACCTTCGGTATATCAAATCACATAACTCACAATACATATCGTCATCGAACGTTAAGCGTGTGGACCCTATGGGTTCGAGAACTATGTAAACATGACCGAGACTCATCTCCGGTCAATAACCAATAGCAGAACTTGGATGCTCATATTGGTTCCTACATATTCTACGAAGATCTTTATCGATAAAACCGCATAACAACATACGTTGTTCCCTTTGTCATCGGTATGTTACTTGCCCGAAATTCGATTGTCAGTATCATCATACCTAGTTCAATCTCGTTACTGGCAAATCTCTTTACTCGTTCCGTAATGCATCATCCCGCAACTAACTCATTAGTTACATTGCTTGCAAGGCTTATAGTGATGTGCATTGCCGAGAGGGCCCAGAGATATCTCTTCGACAATAGAAGTGACAAATCCTAATCTCGATCTATGCTGACTCAACAAACACCATCGGAGACACCTGTAGAGCATCTTTATAATCACCCAGTTATGTTGTGACGTTTGATAGCACACTAAGTGTTCTTTCGGTATTCGGGAGTTGCATAATCTCATAGTCATAGGAACATGTATAAGTTATGGAGAAAGCAATAGCAATAAACTAAACGATCATAGTGTTAAGCTAACGGATGGGTCTAGTCCATCACACCATTCTCTAATGATGTGATCCCATTCATTAAATGCCAACACATGTCTATGGCTAGGAAACTTAACTATCTTTGTGTTGGGGAACATAGTAATTTCAAAAAAAATCCTACGCACACTCAGGATCATGGTGATGCATAGCAACGAGAGGGGAGAGTGTGTCCACGTACCCTCATAGACCGAAAGCGGAAGCGTTAGCACAACGCGATTGATGTAGTCGTACGTCTTCACGATAAGACCGATCCAAGTACCGAACGCACGTCACCTCCGAGTTCAGCGCACGTTCAGCTTGATGACGTCCCACGAACTCCAATCCAGCAGAGCTTCGAGGGAGAGTTCCGTCAGCACGTTGGCGTGATGATGGTGATGATGATGCTACCTACGCAGGGCTTCGCCTAAGCATCGCTACGATATGACCGAGGTGGATTATGGTGGAGGGGGCACCGCACATGGCTAAAAGATCAATGATCAATTGTTGTGTCTCCAAGGGGTGCCCCCTCCCCGTATATAAAGGAGTGGAGGAGGGGGAGGGCCGGCCCTCTCTATGGCGCGCCCTAGGGGAGTCCTACTCGCACGGGGAGTAGGATTCCCCCTTTCCTAGTAGAACTAGGAGCCCTTCCAAGTAGTAGGAGTAGGAGAGAAGGAAAGGGAAAAGAGAAGAGAAGGAAGGAGGGGGCGCCGCCCCTCCCCCTAGTCCAATTCGGACTAAGCATTGGGGGGCGCGCAGCCTCTCCTCTCTCTTTCCCCTAAAGCCCAATAAGGCCCATATACTCCCCGGCGAATTCCCGTAACTCTCCGGTACTCCGAAAAATACCCGAATCACTCGGAACCTTTCCGATGTCCGAATATAGTCGTCCAATATATCGATCTTTACGTCTCGACCATTTTGAGACTCCTCGTCATGTCCCCGATCTCATCCGGGACTCCGAACTACCTTCGGTACATCAAAACACATAAACTCATAATACAAATCGTCACCGAACGTTAAGCGTGCGGACCCTACGGGTTCGAGAACTATGTAGACATGACCGAGACACGTCTCCGGTCAATAACCAATAGCGGAACCTGGATGCTCATATTGGCTCCTATATATTCTACGAAGATCTTTATCGGTCAAACCGCATAACAACATATGTTGTTCTCTTTGTCATCGGTATGTTACTTGCCCGAGATTCGATCGTCGGTATCTCAATACCTAGTTCAATCTCGTTATCGGCAAGTCTCTTTACTCGTTCCATAATACATCATCATGCAACTAACTCATTAGTTACAATGCTTGCAAGGCTTATAGTGATGTGTATTACCGAGTGGGCCCAGAGATACCTCTCCGACGATCGGAGTGACAAATCCTAATCTCGAAATACGCCAACTCAACAAGTACCTTCGGAGACACCTATAGAGCACCTTTATGATCACCCAGTTACGTTGTAACATTTGGTAGCACACAAAGTGTCCCTCCGGTAAACGGGAGTTGCATAATCTCATAGTCATAGGAACATGTATAAGTCATGAAGAAAGCAATAGCAACATACTAAACGATCAAGTGCTAAGCTAACAGAATGGGTCAAGTCAATCACATCATTCTCCTAATGATGTGATCCTGTTAATCAAATGACAACTCATGTCTATGGCTAGGAAACATAACCATCTTTGATCAACGAGCTAGTCAAGTAGAGGCATACTAGTGACACTCTGTTTGTCTATGTATTCACACATGTATTATGTTTTCGGTTAATACAATTCTAGCATGAATAATAAATATTTATCATGATATAAGGAAATAAATAATAACTTTATTATTGCCTCTAGGGCATATTTCCTTCAGTCTCCCACTTGCACTAGAGTCAATAATCTAGTTTACATCGCCATGTGATGAACACCCATAGTTCACATTGTCATGTGACCAACACCCAAAGGGTTTACTAGAGTCATTAATCTAGTTCACATCGCTATGTGATTAACACCCAAAGAGTACTAAGGTGTGATCATGTTTTGCTTGTGAGAGAAGTTTAGTCAACGGGTCTGCCACATTCAGATCCGTATGTATTTTGCAAATTTCTATGTCAACAATGCTCTGCACGGAAGCTACTCTAGCTAATTGCTCCCACTTTCAATATGTATCCAGATTGAGACTTAGAGTCATCTGGATCAGTGTCAAAATTTGCATCGATGTAACCCTTTACGACGAACCTTTTGTCACCTCCATAATCGAGAAACATATCCTTATTCCACTAAGGATAATTTTGACCGATGTCCAGTGATCTACTCCTAGATCACTATTGTACTCCCTTGCTAAACTCAGTGTAGGGTATACAATAGATCTGGTACACAGCATGGCATACTTTATAGAACCTATGGCTGAGGCATAGGGAATGACTTTCATTCTCTTTCTATCTTCTGCCGTGGTCGGGCTTTGAGTCTTACTCAATTTCACACCTTGTAACACAGGCAAGAACTCTTTCTTTGACTGTTCCATTTTGAACTACTTCAAAATCTTGTCAAGGTATGTACTCATTGAAAAAAACTTATCAAGCGTCTTGATCTATCTCTATAGATCTTGATGCTCAATATGTAAGTAGCTTCACCGAGGTCTTTATTTGAAAATACTCCTTTCAAATACTCCTTTATGCTTTCCAGAAAATTCTACATTATTTCCGATCAACAATATGTCATTCACATATACTTATCAGAAATGTTGTAGTGCTCCCACTCACTTTCTTGTAAATACAGGCTTCACCGCAAGTCTGTATAAAACTATATGCTTTGATCAACTTATCAAAGCGTATATTCCAACTCCGAGATGCTTGCACCAGTCCATAGATGGATCGCTGGAGCTTGCACATTTTGTTAGCACCTTTAGGATCGACAAAACCTTCTGGTTGCATCATATACAACTCTTCTTTAAGAAATCCATTAAGGAATGTAGTTTGACATCCATTTGCCAGATTTCATAAAATGTGGCAATTTGCTAACATGATTCGGACAGACTTAAGCATCGCTACGAGTGAGAAAATCTCATCGTAGTCAACATCTTGAACTTTGTCAAAACCTTTTTTGACAAGTCTAGCTTTGTAGATAGTAACACTACTATCAGCGTCCGTCTTCCTCTTGAAGATCCATTTATTTTCTATGGCTTGCCGATCATCGGGCAAGTCAACCAAAGTCCACACTTTGTTCTCATACATGGATCCCATCTCAGATTTCATGGCCTCAAGCCATTTCGCGGAATCTGGGCTCATCATCGCTTCCTCATAGTTCGTAGGTTCGTCATGGTCAATTAACATGACCTCCAGAACAGGATTACCGTACCACTCTGGTGCGGATCTCACTCTGGTTGACCTACGAGGTTCGGTAGTAACTTGATCTGAAGTTACATGATCATCATCATAGCTTCCTCACTAATTGGTGTAGGAGTCACAGAAACATATTTCTGTGATGAACTACTTTCCAATAAGGGAGCAGGTACAGTTACCTCATCAAGTTCTACTTTCCTCCCACTCACTTATTTCGAGAGAAACTCCTTCTCTAGAAAGGATCCATTCTCAGCAACAAATATCTTGCCTTCGGATCTGTGATAGAAGGTGTACCCAACAGTTACTTTTGGGTATCCTATGAAGACGCACTTCTCCGACTTGGGTTTGAGCTTATCAAGATGAAACTTTTTCACATAAGCATCGCAACCCCAAACTTTAAGAAACGACAGCTTAGGTTTCTTGCTAAACCACAGTTCATACAGTGTCGTCTCAACGGATTTAGATGGTGCCCTTTTTAATGTGAATGCAGCTGTCTCTAATGCATAACCCCAAAACGATAGTGGTAAATCGGTAAGAGACATCATAGATTGCACTATATCAAATAAAGTATGGTTATGACGTTCGGACACACCATTACGATGTGGTGTTCCAGGTGGCATGAGTTTGTGAAACTATTCCACACTGTTTAAATTGAAGACCAAACTCGTAACTCAAATATTCGCCTCTGCGATCAGATCGTAGAAACTTTATTTTCTTGTTACGATGATTTTCCACTTCACTCTGAAATTCTTTGAACTTTTCAAATGTTTCAGACTTGTGTTTATTCAAGTAGATATACCCATATCTGCTCAAATCATCTGTGAAGGTCAGAAAATAACGATACCCGCCGCGAGCCTCAACACTCATCGGACCTCATACATCAGTATGTATTATATCCAATAAGTCAGTTGCTCGCTCCACTGTTCTGGAGAACAGAGTCTTAGTCACCTTTGCCCATGAGGCATGGTTCGCAAGCATCAACTGATTCATAATCAAGTGATTCCAAAAGCCGATCAGCATGGATTTTCTTCATGCGCTTTACAACAATATGACCTAAACGGCAGTGCCACAAATAATTTGCACTATCATTATTAACTTTGCATATTTTGGCTTCAATATTATGAATATGTGTATCACTACGATCGAGATTCAACAAACCATTTTCATTGGGTGTATAACCATAGAAGGTTTTATTCATGTAAACAGAATAACAATTATTCTCTAACTTAAATGAATAACCGTATTGTAATAAACATGGTCAAATCATATTCATGCTCAACGCAAACACCAAATAACACTTATTTAGGTTCAACACTAATCCCGAAAGTATAGATAGTGTGCGATGATGATCATATCATTCTTGGAACTACTTCCAACACACATCGTTACTTCACCCTTAACTAGTCTATGTTCATTCTGCAACTCACGTTTCAAGTTGCTACTCTTAGCAATTGAACTAGTATCAAATACCGAGGGGTTCCTATAAACACTAGTAAAGTACACATCAATAACATGTATATCCAATATACCTTTGTTCACTTTGCCATCCTTCTTATCCGCCAAATACTTGGGGCAATTCCGCTTCAGTGACTAGTCCCTTTGCAGTAAAAGCACTTAGTCTCAGGCTTAGGTCCGGACTTGGGCTTCTTCACTTGAGCAGCAACTTGCTTGTCGTTCTTCTTGAAGTTCCCCTTCTTCCCTTTGCCCTTTTCTTGAAACTAGTGGTCTTGTTAACCATCAACACTTGATGCTTTTCTTGATTTGTACCTTTGTCAATTTCAGCATCACGAAGAGCTTGGGAATCGTTTCTATTATCCCTTGCATATTATAGTTCATCACGAAGTTCTAGCAACTTGGTGATAGTGACTAGAGAACTCTGTCAATCACTATCTTATCTGGAAGATTAACTCCCACTTGATTCAAGTGATTGTAGTACTCAGACAATCTGAGCACATGCTTACTGGTTGAGCTATTCTCCTCCATCTTGTAAGCAAAGTAATGTCAGAGGTCTCATACCTCTCGACACGGGCATGAGTATGAAATACCAATTTCAACTCTTGGAACATAGTATATGCTCCGTGGCGTTCAAAACATTTTTGAAGTCCCGGATCTAAGCCGTAAAGCATGGTGCACTAAACTATCAAGTAGTTATCATACCGAGCTTTTGTCAAAACGTTCAAAACGTCTGCATCTGCTCCTACAATAGTTCTGTCACCTAGTGGTGCATCAAGGACATAATACTTCTATGCAGCAATGAGGATAATCCTCAGATCACGGAGCTAGTCCGCATCTTTGCTACTAACATCTTTCAAATTATTTTTCTCTAGGAACATATCAAAAATAAAACAGGGGAGCTAAACGCGAGCTATTGATCTACAACATAGATATGCTAATACTACCAGGACTAAGTTCATGATAAATTAAAGTTCAATTAATCATATTACTTAAGAACTCCCACTTAGATAGACATCCCTCTAATCATCTAAGTGATCACGTGATCCAAATCAACTAAACCATGTCCGATCATCACGTGAGATGGAGTAATTTTCAATGGTGTACATCACTATATTGATCGTATCTACTATATGATTCACGCTCGACCTTTCAGTCTTAGTGTTCCGAGGCCATATCTGCATATGCTAGGCTCATCAAGTTTAACCCGAGTATTTTGCGTGTGCAAAACTGGCTTGCACCCGTTGTAGATGAACGTAGAATCACACCTGATCATCACGTGGTGTATTGGCACGACAAACTTTGGCAACGGTGCATACTCAGGGAGAACACTTTTACCTTGAAATTTAGTAAGGGATCATCTTATAAAGCTACCGCTGAACTAAGCAAAATAATATGTATAAAAGATAAACATCACATGCAATCAAAATATGTGACATGATATGGCCATGATCATCTTGCGCCTTTGATCTCCATCTCCGAAGTACCATCATGATCTCCATTGTCACCGGCATGACACTATGATCTCCATCATCTTGATCTTTATCAACGTGTCGTCACATGGTCATCTCGCCAATTATTGCTTTTGCAACTATTGCTATCGCATAGCGATAAAGTAAAGCAATTATATGGCGTTTGCATCTTATGCAATGAAGAGACAACCATAAGGCTCCTGCCAGTTGCCGATAACTTTAACAAAACATGATCATTTCATACAACAATTTATATCTCATCATGTATTGACCATATCACATCACAACATGCCCTGCAAAAACAAGTTAGACGTCCTCTACTTTGTTGTTGCAAGTTTTACGTGGCTGCTACGGGCTGAGCAAGAACCGTTCTTACCTACGCATCAAAACCACAACGATAGTTCGTCAAGTTAGTGTTGTTTTAACCTTCACAAGGACCGGGCGTAGCCACAGTCGGTTCAACTAAAGTTGGAGAAACTGACACCCGCCAGCCACCTGTGTGCAAAGCACGTCGGTAGAATCAGTCTCGCGTAATGTCGGTCCGGACCGCTTCATCCAACAATACCGCCAAACCAAAGTGTGACATGCTGGTAAGAAGTATGACTTGTATCGCACACAATTCACTTGTGTTCTACTCGTGCATATAACATCTACGCATAAAACCAGGCTCGGATGCCACTATTGGGGAACGTAGTAATTTCAAAAAAAATTCCTACGCACACTCAGGATCATGGTGATGCATAGCAACAAGAGGGGAGACTGTGTCCACGTACCCTCGTAGACCAAAAGCGGAAGCGTTAGCACAATGCGGTTGATTTAGTCCTACGTCTTCATGATCCGACCGATCCAAGTACCGAACGCACGGCACCTCCGAGTTCAGCACACGTTCAACTCGATGATGTCCCACGAACTCTGATCCAACAGAGCTTCGAGGGAGAGTTCCGTCAGTATGACGGCGTGATGATAGTGATGATGATGCTACCGACACAGGGCTTCGCCTAAGCACCGCTACAATATGACCGAGGTGGATTATGGTGGAGGGGGGCACTGCACACGGCTAAAAGATCAATGATCAATTGTTGTGTCTCCAAGGGGTGCCCCCTCCCCGTATATAAAGGAGTGGAGGAGGGGGAGGGCCGTCCCTCTCTATGGCGCGCCCTAGGGGAGTCCTACTCCCACCGGGAGTAGGATTCCCCCTTTCCTAGTAGAACTAGGAGCCCTTCCAAGTAGTGGGAGTAGGAGAGAAGGAAAGGGAAAAGAGAAGAGAAGGAAGGAGGGGGCGCCGCCCCTCCCCCTAGTCCAATTCGTACTAAGAATTGGGGGGGGGGGGCAGCCTCTCCTCTCTCTTTCCCCTAAAGCCCAATAAGGCCCATATACTCCCGTGTGAATTCCCGTAACTCTCCGGTACTCCGAAAAATACCCGAATCACTCGGAACCTTTCCGATGTCCGAATATAGACGTCCAATATATCGATCTTTATGCCTCGACCATTTCGAGACTCCTCGTCATGTCCCCGATCTCATCCGGGACTCCGAACTACCTTTGGTACATAAAAACACATAAACTCATAATACAAATCATCACCAAACGTTAATCGTGCGGACCCTACGGATTCGAGAACTATGTAGACATGACCGAGACACGTCTCTGGTCAATAACCAATAGCAAAACCTAGATGCTCATATTGGCTCCTACATATTCTACGAAGATCTTTATCGGTCAAACCGCGTAACAACATACGTTGTTCCCTTTGTCATCGGTATGTTACTTGCCCGAGATTCGATCGTCGGTATCTCAATACCTAGTTCAATCTCGTTACCGGCAAGTCTCTTTACTCATTCCGTAATACATCCTCCCGCAACTAACTCATTAGTTACAATGCTTGCAAGGCTTATAGTGATGTGTATTACCGAGTGGGCCCAGAGATACCTCTCCGATGATCAGAGTGACAAATCCTAATCTCGAAATACGCCAACTCAACAAGTACCTTCGGAGACACCTGTAGAGCACCTTTATAATCACCCATTTACATTGTGACATTTGGTAGCACACAAAATGTTCCTCCGGTAAACGGGAGTTGCATAATCTCATAGTCATAGGAACATGTATAAGTCATGAAGAAAGCAATAGCAACATACTAAACGATCAAGTGCTAAGCTAACGGAATGGGTCAAGTCAATCACATCATTCTCCTAATGATGTGATCCCGTTAATCAAATGACAACTCATGTCTATGGCTAGGAAACATAACCATCTTTGATCAACGAGCTAGTCAAGTAGAGGCATACTAGTGACACTTTGTTTGTCTATGTATTCACACATGTATTATGTTCCTGGTTAATACAATTCTAGCATGAATAATAAATATTTATCATGATATAAGGAAATAAATAATAACTTTATTATTGCCTCTAGGGCATATTTTCTTCACTTTGATTAACGAGCTAGTCTAGTAGAGGCATACTAGGAACACTCTGTTTGTGTATGTATTCACACATATACTAAGTTTTTGGTTAATACAATTCTAGCATGAATAATAAACATTTATCATGATATAAGGAAATATAAATAATCACTTTATTATTGCCTCTAGGGCATATTTCCTCCAGTCTCCCACTTGCACTAGAGTCAACAATCTAGATTACACAGTAATGATTCTAACACCCATGGAGTCTTGGTGCTGATCATGTTTTGATCGTGAGAGAGGTTTAGTCAACGGGTCTGCAACATTCAGATCCGTATGTATCTTGCAAATCTCTATGTATCCTTCCTTAACTTGATCGCAGATGGAATTGAAGCGTCTCTTGATGTGCTTGGTTCTCTTGTGAAATCTGGATTCCTTTGCCAAGGCAATTGCACCAGTTTGTCACAAAAGATTTTCATTGGACCCGATGCACTAGGTATTACACCTAGATCGGATATGAACTCATTCATCCAGACTCCTTCATTCGCTGCTTCCGAAGCAGTTATGTATTCCGCTTCACACGTAGATCCCTCCATGACGCTCTGCTTAGAACTACACCATCTGACAGCTCCACCATTCAATATAAATACGTATCTGGTTTGTGACTTTAGAGTCATCCGGATCGGTGTCAAAGCTTGCATTGACGTCACCGTTTACGACGAGCTCTTTGTCACCTCCATAAACGAGAAACATATCCTTAGTCCTTTTCAGGTATTTCAGGATATTCCTGACCGCTGTCCAATGATCCACTCCTGGATTACTTTGGTACCTCTCTGCTAAACTAATAGAAAGGCACACATTAGGTCTGGTACACAACATTCCATACATGATAGAACCCATGGCTGAAGCATAGGGAATGACTTTCATTTTCTCTCTATCTTCTGCAGTAGTCGGGCATCGAGTCTGACTCAACTTCACACCTTGTAACTAAAGGAAATATGCCCTAAAGGCAATAATAAAGTTGTTATTTATATTTCCTTATATCATGATAAATGTTTATTATTCATACTAGAATTGTATTATCCGGAAACTTAGTACATGTGTGAATACATAGACAAACAAAGTGTCACTAGTATGCCTCTACTGGACTAGCTCGTTAATCAAAGATGGTTAAGTTTCCTAGCCATGGAAAAAGTGTTGTCATTTGATGAACGGGATCACATCATTAGAGAATGATGTGATTGACTTGACCCATTTGTTAGCTTAGCACTTTGATCGTTTAGTTTACTGCTATTGCTTTCTCCATAACTTATACATGTTCCTATGACTATTAGATTATGCAACTCCCGAATATCGGAGGAACACTTAGTGTGCTATCAAACGTCACAACGTAACTGGGTGACTATAAAGATGCTCTACAGGTGTGTCTGATGGTGTTTGTTGAGTTGGCATAGATCGAGATTAGGATTTGTCACTCCGTGTATCAGAGAGGTATCTCTGGGCCCTCTCGGTAATGCACATCACTATAAGCCTTGCAAGCAATGTGACTAATGAGTTAGTTACGGTATGTTGCATTACGGAGCGAGTAAAGAGACTTGCCGGTAACGAGATTGAACTAGGTATTGAGATACCGACGATTGAATCTCGGGCAAGTAGCATACCGATGACAAAGGAAACAACGTATGTTGTTATGCGATTTGACCGATAAAGATCTTCCACTTCAAAAAAAGACACATCCGTGACATTTTGGGCCGAACAAAAAAAATTCTGTCATACATATGATACTTCTATGACGATAATTGTGACAAAACCCGGTATCATCATAGATGTGGTGGGCTCCTACTTCTATGACAAAAAAATCATGACAGAAAATGGGCTTTTCGTCCTGGGCGGGCCGGAGACGCAGCTGCATGACATTCTTTGGGCTGTCCATGACGGAAAAAACCATGGTAGAAGATAGGGCAAGGAAAATTCCGGGGAGTTCCCGGTTACGGTGGGAGGTCGGGGGCCGAGCGATGCACGTTTCTCTCGTACATGTACGCGTGTATGTGCGAGGCATTGGCTCTAACTGAACCCGAGCGAGGCGTGATAACCCACAAGTATAGGGGATCGCAACAGTTTTCGAGGGTAGAGTATTCAACCCAAATTTATTGATTCGACACAAGGGGAGCCAAAGAATATTCTCAAGTATTAGTAGCTGAGTTGTCAATTCAACCACACCTGGAAACTTAGTATCTGCACCCAAGTGTTTAGTAGCAAAGTAATATGATAGTGGCGGTAGCGGCAACAAAAGTAAAGACAGCAAAAGTAATGTTTTTGGTATTTTGTAGTGATTGTAACAGTAGCAGTGAAAAAGTAAATAAGCAAGAACCAGTATATGGAAAACTCGTAGGCACCGGATCAGTGATGGATAAATATGCCGGATGCGGTTCATCATGTAACAGTCATAGCATAGGGTGACACGGAACTAGCTCCAGTTCATCAATGTAATGTAGGCATGTATTCCGTATATAGTCATACGTGCTTATGGAAAAGAACTTGCATGACATCTTTTGTCCTACCCTCCCGTGGCAGCGGGGTCCTATTGGAAACTAAGGGATATTAAGGCCTCCTTCTAATAAAGAACCGAAACAAAGCATTAGCACATAGTGAATACATGAACTCCTCAAACTATGGTCATCACCGGGAGTGGTCCCGATTATTGTCACTTCGGGGTTGCCGGATCATAACACATAGTAGGTGACTATAGACTTGCAAGATAGGATCAAGAACTCGCATATATTCATGAAAACATAATAGGTTCAGATCTGAAATCATGGCACTCGGGCCCTAGTGACAAGCATTAAGCATAGCAAAGTCATAGCAACATCAATCTTAGAACATAATGGATACTAGGGATCAAACCCTAACAAAACTATCTCGATTACATGATAAATCTCATCCAACCCATCACCGTCCAGCAAGCCTACGATGGAATTACTCACGCACGGCAGTGAGCATCATGAAATTGGTGATGGAGGATGGTTGATGATGACGACGGCGACGAATCCCCCTCTCCGGAGCCCTGAACAGACTCCAGATCAGCCCTCTCGAGAGGTTTTAGGGCTTGGCGGCGGCTCTGTATCGTAAAACGCGATGATCTCTTCTCTCTGATTTTTGTCTCTCCGAAAGCAAATATATAGAGTTGGAGTTGGCGTCGGAGGGTCAACAAGGGGCCCATGAGGTAGGGGGCGCGCCCCCCACCCTCGTGGAAAGGGTGTGGGCCCCTGGTCTTCATATTTGGCGAGGATTTTTTTATTTTTTCTAAGACCTTCCATGGAGTTTCAGGTCATTCCAAGAATATTTGTTTTCTGCACATAAAACAACATCATGGTAATTCTACTGAAAACAGCGTCAGTCCGGGTTAGTTCCATTCAAATCATACAAGTTAGAGTCCAAAACAAGGGCAAAAGTGTTTGGAAAAGTAGATACGACGGAGACGTATCAACTCCCCCAAGCTTAAAACCTTGCTTGTCCTCAAGCAATTCAGTTGACAAACTGAAAGAAAGAAAGAAAAACTTTTACAAACTCTGTTTGCTCTTGTTGTTGTAACTATGTCAAGCCAGCATTCAAGTTTTCAGCATAGATCATAACTAACCACACTTGCAATAATTCTCAGGTCTCATCATTACTCATATCAATAGCATAATCAACTAGCAAGTCATAATAATATATCTCGGATGACAACACTTTCTCAAAACAATCATAATATGATATAACAAGATGGTATCTCGCTAGCCCTTTCTGAGACCGCAAAACATAAATGCAGAGCACCTTTAAATATCAAGGACTGGCTAGACATTGTAATTCATGGTAAAAGAGATCCAATCATAGTCATACCCAACATAGATTAATAGTGACGAATGCAAATGACGGATGTGCTCTCCAGCTAGTGCTTTTTAATAAGAGGGTGATGACTCAACATAAAAGTAAATGGACAGGCCCTTCGCAGAGGGAAGAGGGATTTGTAGAGGTGCCAGAGCTCGATTTTGAAATAGAGATAAATTGTATTTTGAGCGGCATACTTTCATTGTCAATGTAACAACTAAGAGATGGCGATATCTTCCATGCTAAACACATTATAGGCAGTTCCCAAACAGAATGGTAAATTTTATACCCCCCCCCCTCCACCAACAGGCATCAATCCATGGCTTGCTCGAAACAACGAGTGCCTCCAACATACATCAGGTCCCAGGGGGAGTTTTGTTTGCAATTAATTTTGATTTAGTTTGCATAAAGCATGGGACTGGGCATTCCGGTGACCAGCCATTTTCTCGTGAGTGAGGAGCGGAGTCCACTCCTCTTGAGAATAACCCGCCTAACACGGAAGATAAGGCAGCCTTTGTTGATATATGAGCTATTCGAGCATACAAAACAGAATGTTTATTTGAAGGTTTAGAGTTTGGCACATACAAATTTACTTGGAACGGCAAGTAGATGCCGCATATAGGAAGGTATAGTGGACTCATCTGGAATAACTTTGGGGTTTAAGGGTTTGGATGCACAAGCAGTATTCCTGCTTAGTACAAGTGAAGGCTAGCAAAAGACTGGGAAGCGACCAACTAGGGAGCGACAACAGCCATGTACATGCATTAAAATTAATAAACATTGGATGCAAGCATGAGTAGGATATAATCCACCATGAACATAAATATCGTGAAGGCTATGTTGATTTTGTTTCAACTACATGCGTGAACATGTGCCAAGTCAAGTCACTTAAATGATTCAAAGGAGGATACCACCCCATCATACCACATCATAATCATCTCAATAGCATGTTGGCATACAAGGTAAATCATTATAACTCATAGCTAATCAAGCATGGCACAAGCAACTCTGATCTCTAATTGTGATTGCAAACATGTTTATTCATAATAAGCTGAATCAAGAACGACGGGCTCATCATATTTACAAAAACAAAAGAGGTCGAGTTCATACCAGCTTTTCTCATCTCAGTCAGTCCATCATATATCATCATAATTGCCTTTCACTTGCACGACCGAACGATGTGAATAATAATAAGAGTGCACGTGCATTGGACTAAGATGGAATCTGCGAGCATTTAATAAACAGGAGAAGACAAGGCAATATGGGCTCTTTGGGTTAAATCAACAATAATGCATATAAGAGCACTTCAACAATTTAATTATGGTCTTCTCCAACTGACCCCCAAAAAAGAAAAGAAATAAAACTATTTACACGGGAAAGCTCCCAACAAGCAAAAGAAGAACGGGAAATATTTTTGGGTTTTCTTTTTAATTATTACTACTACAACAAAAAAATAAACTACTACTATTTTTTTGGTTTTTCTTACTAAACACACAAGAAGAAAGCAGGAAAAAGAAAATAAACTAGCATGGATATTACAATGAAAAAGTATGAGCACCGACATCTAGTAATGAGTGAACATAAATGTAATGTCGGCGAGAAATACGTACTCCCCCAAGCTTAGACTTTTGGCCTAAGTTGGTCTATGGCCATGGCTGGCCTAGCGGATATCCATAATAATAGTTGTTGGGGTCGTACTGTGATGAAGAAGAAGAAGGCTCCGATTGCCACTGGCTGGCAATCATCTCCGGATCCCACTGATAGTTATACTGTCATGAAGGATCAAATTGTGGTTCCGGCTCTGGCTCCTCAGCTGGTGCAGGGTTCCGGTAGGCGTGAATAGCTGCCAACGGAACAAGGTACATGCCTGCAGTCAAATCAAACAAAGAAGGAGCAAGCAAGGTAATAGTCTCAGGATGATGTTTATTAAAGAACAGTTGATATCTAAGCTCCCCTGCCCTATTCTTAACAATAAAATCATGTGCCACCATACTTTTACGATCTACATAAACACGGGGTAGCACCTTTTCTTCCTTCTCAGCATGCCTAATAGGTATGTTAAAATGTGCGGCTAGGTGTGTGGCATAGATGCCTCCAAAGATGGGGCCCTTAGTACGGTTCATATTTAACCATCTAGCAATAATACCGCCCAAACTAAAAGTGTTATCACTGTATAAACCTTGAAGCAGAATAATTAAATCAGTATACTAAGGTTTCCAGAATTTCCGCGTCCAATTAAACAACGACTAGCAAATAATGCAAAGTAACGCAAAACAGGAAAATGTATGCTAGTGATTCGTGCATCAAAAACCTTCCTGGTTTCTCCTACAGTGATATTATCAATAAACCCAGCCACATCATCATGATGTGGTTCTTCTGTCTTTCCCTCAAAAGGGACTAAACAAATACGACAGAAATCATAAAGTGACATCTCCTTAGGCTCATCATATAAATGAAATTCCACCGTAGGTGGTGAGTTCCTAGGATGAAAATAAAAGTTTTGCACAAAGGTATTTGTGAGTAAGAGATACTGATCGCATTGGTCGTGGAGGAAAGCGGTGAGGCCTGCATTGTGGGCTAATTCATGAAAATCTTCATAGATACCGGCTGCTCTCAAGAAATCTTCAGAAGGCCATTCACACGCCCGAATCTCCGCGGTGCGTGGAAAATTATACTTAGGCTTCAGTGCCTTTTCCTTTGAGCTTTGGCTTGATGAGCCCCTCAATAATCTCCTCATCATTTTTCTGAAACAATCTGAAATTTTTAGTAACTTCAAACAAAAATGAACTAACTTCAATAAAACTGATAGTAACTACTCCTACAAGTGCCTAGAGCCTATATCAAGCATTAGAACTACTTGGAACCATATAAATTTGACATGCAAGCTCAAGAACATGGTCACCTATGCAGCACAAATTTGCAAAGAATAAAGCACTAGAACAAAAACTAATTGGACCAATGGAGGAGTCACATACCAAGGAACAGTCTCCCCAAGCAGTTTTGCGAGAGGTGCTTTGAGCAAGGAGATCGAAAATCACAGCAAAAGTGGCTAGAACTCGTGCTTGAGTTGGTTTTTCGGGTTTGTGTGAGACAGAGGAAGAAGATGGGTGCTGGGATAAGTGGAGGAGGGCCACTGTGGGCCCACGAGGCAGGGGGGCGCGCCCTATAGGGGGGGCGCCCACCACCCTCGTGACCAGGTGGCAGCTCCTCCCGCGGTAATTTTTGCACCGTAAATTCTCAAATATTCCCGAAAAAATCATATTAAATTGGCATGGCATTCTGAGGACTTTTATTTTCGGGATATTTTTATATTGTACAGATAAATCAGGAAACAAATAGAAAATTACTAATTTTACTTTATTTAATATAAATAACAGAAAGTATAGAGAGGGTACAGAAAGTTGTGCTTCTAGTTTCATCCATCTCATGCTCATCAAAAAGAATCCACTAACAAGGTTGATCAAGTCTTGTTAACAAACTCATTCCGATAATCATGAAACTGGAGAAATTTTGAATAACACTAAGTTACCTCAACGGGGATATGCACATCCCCTATAATAAGTATATCATATTTCTTTTTGACAGTAGGCAGAGGAAATTCAAAACCTCCAAATATAATCGATGGAATTTTTCCAATGGAGTTGATACTATGAACTTGAGGTTGTTTCCTCGGAAAGTGTACCGTATGCTCATTACCATTAACATGAAAAGTGACATTGCCTTTGTTGCAATCAATAACAGCCCCTGCAGTATTAAGAAAAGGTCTTCCAAGAATAATAGACATACTATCATCCTCGGGAATATCAAGAATAACAAAGTCCATTAAAATAGTAACGTTTGCAACCACAACGGGCACATCCTCACAAATACCGACAGGTATAGCAGTTGATTTATCAGCCATTTGCAAATATATTTTGGTAGGTGTCAGCTTATTCAAGTCAAGTCTACGATATAAAGAGAGAGGCATAACACTAACACCGGCTCCAAGATCACACAAAGCAGTTTTAATATAATTTCTTTTAATGGAGCAAGGTATAGTAGGTACTCCGGGGTCACCAAGTTTCTTTGGTATTCCACCCTTAAAAGTATAATTAGCAAGCATGGTGGAAATCTCAGCTTCCGGTATCTTTATTTTATTAGTAATGATATCTTTCATATATTTAGCATAAGGATTTGTTTTGAGCACATCAGTTAATCTCATACGCAAAAAGATAGGCCTAATCATTTCAGCAAAGCGCTCAAAATCCTCATCATCCTTTTTCTTGGATGGTTTCGGAGGAAAAGGCATGGGTTTCTGAACCCAAGGTTCCCTTTCTTTACCATGTTTCCTAGCAACAAAGTCTCCTTTATCATAACGTTGATTCTTTGATTGTGGGTTATCAAGATCAACAGCAGGTTCAATTTCTACATCATTATCATTACTAGGTTGAGCATCATCATGAACATCATCATTAATATTTTTACTAGGTTCATGTTCATTACCAGATTGTGTTTCAGCATCAGACATAGAAATAGCATTTGGATTATCAGGTGGTTCAGCAATAGGTTCACTAGAAGTTTGCACAGTTCTACCATTTTTCTTTTTCTTCTTTTTAGAAGAACTAGGAACATCAATATTATTTCTTTGAGAATCTTGCTCGATTCTCTTAGGGTGGACTTCAGGATACAAAGGTTCCTGAGTCATTCTACCAGTTCTAGTAGCCACTCTAACAGCATAATCATTTTTCTTACTATTCATTTCATTAAGCACTTCTTTTTGAGCCTTAAGTACTTGTTCTACTTGAGTGGTAACCATAGAAGCATGTTTGCTAACAAGTTTAAGTCCACCTTTAATATCAGCCATATAATCACCCAAGCATCTAATCATATAAGCATTTTCTTTTAAGTGTCTACCAAAATAAGCATTGACGTCGTCTTGTTTATACATAAAGTTATCAAACTCATCCAAGCATTAACTAGCAATTTTAGTAGGAGGGACTTCAGCTTTATCATATATATAGAGAATTTACCTTTACTACCTGTGTCGGGATATCAGGATCAGGAGGTTCTTCAGTAAATAAATAATTGAGATCATATGTTTCTTCAACTGGTGGTGAATTAAGACAATGTATTTCTTCAATAGGGGGTAAATTCTTAACGTCTTCAGCTTTAATACCTTTTTCTTTCATAGATTTCTTTGCCTCTTGCATATCTTCGGGACTGAGAAATAAAATACCTCTCTTCTTTGGAGTTGGTTTAGGAATAGGTTCAGTAATTGGAGCAGGAGATGGCTCAGGAGCTGGCTCAGGAGGTGCCCAATTATTTTCATTTGTCAACATATTATTCAATAGAATTTCAGCTTCATCGGGTGTTCTTTCCCTGAAAAGAGAACCAGCACAACTATCCAGGTAATCTCTGGAAGCATTGGTTAGTCCATTATAAAAGATATCAAGTATTTCAGGTTTCTTAAGAGGATGATCAGGCAAAGCATTAAGTAACTTGAGAAGTCTCCCCCAAGCTTGTGCGAGAGTCTCTTCTTTAATTTGCACAAAGTTGTATATTTCCCTCAAAGCAGTTTGTTTCTTATGAGCAGGGAAATATTTAGCAGAGAAGTAATAAATCATATCCTGGGGACTACGCACACAACCAGGATCAAGAGAATTAAACCATATCTTAGCATCACCCTTTAATGAGAACGGAAATATTTTGAGTAAATAGAGGTAACGTGATCTCTCATTATTAGTGAACAGGGCAGCTATATCATTTAACTTAGTGAGATGTGCCACAACAGTTTCAGATTCATAGCCATAAAACGGATCAGATTCAACCAAAGTAATTATATCAGGATCAACAGAGAATTCATAATCTTTATCAGGAACACATATAAGTGAAGTAGCAAAAGCAGGGTCTGGTCTCATTTCTATCTCTAAGTGATTCTTTGTTCCATTTAATTAATAACCTCTTAAGCTCATATCTATCTCTGCAAGCAGAAATAGCAGCAGAAGATTCCATATCAAAAAGATAACCTTCAGGAATAACAGGCATATTTTCATCATCACTATCATCATCGTATACAGATTCAATAATTTCTTTTTCTCTAGCCCTAGCAATTTGTTCATCAAGAAATTCACTAAGGGGCAGAGTAGTATCAAGCATAGAAGTAGTTTCATCATAAGTATCATGAATAGCAGAAGTGGCATCATCAATAACATGCGACATATCAGAACGAATAGCAGAAGCAGGTGTAGGTGTCGCAAACTTACTCATAACAGAAGGTGAATCAAGTGCAGAGCTAGATGGCAGTTCCTTACCTCCCCTCGTAGTTGAGGGATAGATCTTGGTTTTTGGATCTATCAAGTTCTTCATAGTGTCCAGCAGATATAAATCCCAAGTGACTCAAAGAATAGAGCTATGCTCCCCGACAACGGCGCCAGAAATTAGGTTCTTGATAACCCACAAGTATAGGGGATCGCAACAGTTTTCGAGGGTAGAGTATTCAACCCAAATTTATTGATTCGACACAAGGGGAGCCAAAGAATATTCTCAAGTATTAGCAGCTGAGTTGTCAATTCAACCACACCTGGAAACTTAGTATCTGCAGCCAACTATTTAGTAGCAAAGTAATATGATAGTGGCGGTAGCGGCAACAAAAGTAAAGACAGCAAAATAATGTTTTTGGTATTTTGTAGTGATTGTAACAGTAGCAACAGAAAAGTAAATAAGCAAGAACCAGTATATGGAAAACTCGTAGGCACCGGATCAGTGATGGATAATTATGCCGGATGCGGTTCATCATGTAATAGTCATAACATAGGGTGACACAGAACTAGCTCCAGTTCATCAATGTAATGTAGGCATGTATTCCGTATATAGTCATACGTGCTTATGGAAAAGAACTTGCATGACATCTTTTGTCCTACCCTCCCGTGGCAGCGGGGTCCTATTGGAAACTAAGGGATATTAAGGCCTCCTTTTAATAGAGAACCGGAACAAAGCATTAGCACATAGTGAATACATGAACTCCTCAAACTATGGTCATCACCGGGAGTGGTCCCGATTATTGTCACTTCGGGGTTGCCGGATCATAACACATAGTAGGTGACTATAGACTTGCAAGATAGGATAAGAACTCACATATATTCATGAAAACATAATAGGTTCAGATCTGAAATCATGGCACTCGGGCCCTAGTGACAAGCATTAAGCATATCAAAGTCATAGCAACATCAATCTCAGAACATAATGGATACTAGGGATCAAACCCTAACAAAACTAACTCAATTACATGATAAATCTCATCCAACCCATCACCGTCCAGCAAGCCTATGATGGAATTACTGACGCACGGCGGTGAGCATCATGAAATTGGTGATGGAGGATGGTTGATGATGACGACGGCGACGAATCCCCCTCTCCGGAGCCCCGAACGGACTCCAGATTAGCCCTCCCGAGAGGTTTTAGGGCTTGGCGGCGGCTCCATATCGTAAAACGCGATGATTTCTTCTCTTTGATTTTTTTTCTCTCCGAAAGCAAATATATAGAGTTGGAGTTGGAGTTGGCGTCGGAGGGTCAACAGGGGGCCTACGAGGTAGGGGGCGCGCCCTAGGGGGGGCGCCCCCACCCTCGTGGAAAGGGTGTGGGCCCCCTAGTCTTCATATTTGGCAAGGATTTTTTATTATTTTTTCTAAGACCTCCCGTGGAGTTTCAGGTCATTCCGAGAATATTTGTTTTCTGCACATAAAACAACATCATGGTAATTCTGCTGAAAACAGCGTCAGTCCGGGTTAGTTCCATTCAAATCATACAAGTTAGAGTCCAAAGCAAGGGCAAAAGTGTTTGGAAAAGTAGATACGACAGAGACGTATCAAGGCGTTGGGCTCTAAATGAACCCGAGTGATTGCACTGCAGGCTACACGTTACTGAACCTGAGCGATCGATCGATGGCTGTTAGCTGAACCCGGTCGAGTGATTCCTTCGCTACTGCTGCTAACTGAAGCCGATCGATTGGATGAACAATGAGCGTTGCGTGGGGGGGTGGATCAACAGTGAGCGGTGGCGTTACCTCTGGATGAACAGGACCCCATGGTGTGGTGGAGGGTTGGATGAACAGTAGATGGTGGAGGGGTGCCCGTGGAGGGGTGGCTGAACAGGACCCCGTGGTGTGGAGGGGTGGATGAACAGTAGATGGTGGAGGGGTGGTTGAACAGTAGCCGGTGGAGTAGCGCGCGGTGGAGTAGCGCGCGGTGGAGGCTGGATGAACAGGAGCCCGTGGAGGCTGGAGGAGGTCGACGGTAGCCCGTGGAGGCTGGAGGAGGTCGACGGTGGAGATGAACAGTATCTCGTGGAGTCCTGCTTTGTGGTACGCCACACCCCTCCCGATGAACAGGACCCCCATTTCGACCGTAGCGCTCCAACACAAGTCCGTTTCGTCCGTTTTGCGGTACGCCACACCCCTCCCGATCAACAGGACCCCCGTTTCGATCGTAGGAGGTCTGTTTTGTCCGTTTTGCGGTACGCCACACCCCTCCCGATCAATAGGACCCCCGTTTTGACCGTAGGAGGTCCGTTTCCTTCGTTTTGTGGTACGCCACACCCTCCCGATCAACAGGACCCCGTTCCGAACGTAGGAGGTCCGTTTCCTCTATTGTGCGGTACGCCAGGCCTCGTTTCCTTCGCCTGTTCCGTCCAAGCCCTCCCGATGAACATGACCACGCATTCCGTTCCGACCCAGCCGGTTGGCTCCCACGCATTCCGTTGCCTCCCAATGAACACGAGCATTCTGTTGCCTCCCCATGAACATGATGCATTCCGTTGCCTCCCCATGAACACGACGACGACGTTGTTTCTCTGTTCCGACCCAGCCATGTACACGAGCCCTGGCCGTACGTATGCATGAGTAGGCATTCGAGACCCCGCCCGTATGTACACATACGTGGCCGTATTTTTCTTTCTTGCACCCTGGCCGCTGTATGTACGTGTACATGCTACGTGTGCGCCTCTACTACAACACGTGTGCGCCTCTACATCCACCAGTATATATGTATGTACACGTTCGCGACCAGAATGACAATGCTACGTACGCTTCGACCAGGTGGGTCCCAACTGTCAGGCACTTCCTTGCCTGCGAAGATGTAGCTGGTGGGTCCCAGCAGTCAGGGGCAAACGGTTTTTTCACGAAATACGGTGGCCCATCCGGTGGGTCCCCGCTGTCAGGTGGAGGAATAATTATTTTGCACGTAATAAGGAGGCACTTCCTTGTTGCGGCCGTGGACCCAGCTGTCAGCCTCTCCATGTACAGTCCATGTTCGATGGAAGCCGTTCCTTGACCACGTTGACCACGCCGCGCCGAGAGCACCAGGGCGGTGGACGACGGTGAGGCCTAGGAAGGGGACGATGCGGAGCCGGGGAAGACGCGGCAGTGGATGCCCACGCGTAGAGGAGTACGAGGATTCACTGGTTCACTGCGGTGTGAGACTACCGTCGCCATAGAATAACAAGGGGTGTGGGTGAGTAGAGGGATGGCTGGCCAGCAGTGGGAGTAGTAGGGGGCGGTGAGGCCTCCGCCGCATCGCAACCGGCCACGGGAGGCAGGAGCACGAGGCACGACCGGCACTGGTTTGGGCGGCTGGAGCAAGAAGACAAGAGGTTGAAGAAGCACTACGGATGTTGGATGGACATCGTACGGTCACTGGAACTAGAATCGTGCATATTGACTAAGTTGACAAAGCCCTCTGTCCCCGTTGCTACATCTTGAGCTTGCATTGGTTTTCCCCGAAGAGGAAGGGATGATGCAGCGAGTAGCGTAAGTATTTCCCTTAGTTTTTGAGAACCAAGGTATCAATCCAGTAGGAGGCCACGCTCAAGTCCCTCATACCTGCACAAAACGATAGCTACTCGCAACCAACGCGATTAGGGGTTGTCAATCCCTTCATGGTCACTTACGAGAGTGAGATCTGATAGATATAATATTTTTGGTATTTTTGGTATAAAGATGCAAAGTAAAAAGTAAAAGCAAAGTAAAAAAGCAAAGCAAGATTAAAGTAATGGAGATTGATATGATGAGAATAGACCCGAGGGCCATAGGTTTCACTAGTGGCTTCTCTCAAGAGCATAAGTATTCTACGGTGGGTGAACAAATTACTGTTGAGCAATTGACAGAATTGAGCATAGTTATGAGAATATCTAGGAATGATCATGTATATAGGCATCACGTCCGTGACAAGTAGATCGAAACGATTCTGCATCTACTACTATTACTCCACTCATCGACCGCTATCCAGCATGCATCTAGAGTATTAAGTTAAAAACAGAGTAATGCCTTAAGCAAGATGACATGATGTAGAGAGATAAATTCATGCAATATGAAATAAACCCCATCTTGTTATCCTCAATGGCAACGATACAATACATGCCTTGCTGCCCCTTCTGTCACTGGGTAAGGACACCGCAAGATCGAACCCAAAGCCAAGCACTTCTCCCATGGCAAGAACTACCAATCTAGTTGGCCAAACCAAACGGATAATTCGAAGAGACTTGCAAAGATAAACAATCATACATAAAAGAATTCAGAGAAGATTCAAATATTATTCATAGATAGACTTGATCATAAACCCACAATTCATCGATCTCAACAAACACACCGCAAAAAGAAGATTACATCGAATAGATCTCCACAAGAGAGGGGGAGAACTTTGTATTGAGATTCAAAGAGAGAGAAGAAGCCATCTAGCTACTAACTATGGACCCGAAGGTCTGAGGTAAACTACTCACACTTCATCGGAGAGGCTAGGATGATGTAGAAGCCCTCCGTGATGACGGCCCTCTTCCGGCGGAGCTCCAGAACAGGCCCCAAGATGGGATCTCGTGGATACAGAAAGTTGCGGCGGTGGAATTAGGTTTTTGGCTCCTGTTCTGATCGTTTGGGGGTATGTGTGTATATATAGGAGGAAGAAGTACGCCGGAGGAGCAACGAGGGGCCCAGGAGGCAGGGGCACACCCTAGGGGCGGTGCCCCCAAACTCGTGACCGCCTCTTTTGTTCCTTGGAGCAGGGTCCATGTCTCCTGGATCACGTTCGGTGAGAAAATCATGTTCCCGAAGATTTTATTCCGTTTGGACTCCGTTTGATATTCCGTTTCTTCGAAGCACTGAAATAGGCAAAAAAACAGTAATTCTGGGCTGGGCCTCTGGTTAATAGGTTAGTCCCAAAAATAATATAAAAGTGGAAAATAAAGCCCAATATAGTCCAAAATAGTAGATAATATAGCATGGAGCAATCAAAAATTATAGATACATTGGAGACGTATCAGGCATCCCCAAGCTTAATTCCTGCTAGTCCTCGAGTAGGTAAATGATAAAAAGAGAATTTTTTATGCGGAGTGCTACTTGGCATAATTTCAATGCAAATATTCTTAATTGTGGTATGAATATTCAGATTAGAAAGATTCAAGACAAAAGTTTATATTGACATAAACACTAATAATATTTCAAGCATACTAATAAAGCAATTATGTCTTCTCAAAATAACATGGCCAAAGAAAGTTATCCCTACAAAATCATATAGTCTGGCTATGCTCCATCTTCACCACACAAAGTATTTAAATCATGCACAACCCCGATGACAAGCCAAGCAATTGTTTCATACTCTAACTTTTTCAAAACTTTTTCAATCTTCACGTAATACATGAGCGTGAGCCATGGATATAACACTATAGGTGGAATAGAATGGTGGTTGTGGAGAAGACAAAAAGGAGAAGATAGTCTCACATCAACTAGGCGTATCAACGGGCTATGGAGACGCCCATCAATAGATATCAATGTGAGTGAGTAGGGATTGCCATGCAACAGATGCACTAGAGCTATAAGTATATGGAAGCTCAAAAAGAAACTAAGTGGGTGTGCATCCAACTTGCTTGCTCATGAAGACCTAGGGCAATTTTAGGAAGCCCATCATTGGAATATACAAGCCAAGTTCTATAATGAAAAATTCCCACTAGTATATGAAAGTGATAACATGAGAGACTCTCTACTATGAAGATCATGGTGCTACTTTGAAGGACAAGTGTGGTAAAAGGATAGTAACATTTTCCCTTCTCTCTTTTTCTCTCATTTTATTTATTTATTTTATTTGGGCCTTTTCTCTTTTCTTTTATGGCCTCTTTTTATTTGGGCTTCTTTGGCCTCTCTTTTTTCGTCCAGAGTCTCATCCCAACTTATGGGGGAATCATAGTCCCCATCATTCTTTCCTCCATGGGACAATGCTCTAATAATGATGATCATCACACTTTTATTTTTCTTATAACTCAACAATTACAACTCGATACTTAGAACAAAATATGACTCTATGTGAATGCATCTGACGGTGTACCGGGATATGCAATATGACAATGATGAATGTGTCAGGATGAACTAGATGGTGGAAAGTTGCATGGCAATATATCTCGGAATGGCTATGGAAATGCCATAATAGGTAGGTATGGTGGCTGTTTTGAGGAAGGTATATGGTAGGTGTATGATACCGGCGAAAGGTGCGCGGTATTAGAGAGGCTAGCAAGGGTGGAAGGGTGAGAGTGCGTATAATCCATGGACTCAACATTAGTCATAAAGAACTCATATACTTATTGCAAAAATCTAGAAGTTATCAAAGCAATGTATTACGCGCATGCTCCTGGGGGATAGATTGGTAGGAAAAGACCATCGCTCGTCCCCGACCGCCACTCATAAGGAAGACAATCAATAAATAAATCATGCTCCGACTTCATCACATAATGGTTCACCATACGTGCATGCTACGGGAATCACAAACTTTAACACAAGTATTCTTTAAATTCACAACTACTCAACTAGCATGACTTTAATATAATCACCTCCATATCTCAAAACAATTATCATGCTTCAACCTTTTCTTAGTATTCAACACACTCAAAAGAAAGTTTCACAAATCTTGAATACCAAGCATATTATTATTAAGCAAATTACCATGCTATTAAGAGACTCTCAAAATAATTTAAGTGAAGCATGAGAGATCAATAGTTTCTTTAAAACAAATCCATCACCGTGCTCTAAAAGATCTAAGTGAAGCACATGGAGCAAAATTATAATGCTCAAAAGATATAAGTGAAGCACATAGAGCAAAACTACTTAGCTCAAAAGATATAAGTGAAGCACATAGAGCAAAACTACATAGCTCAAAAGATATAGGTGAAGCACATAGAGTATTCTATCAAATTGTAATTCATGTATGGCTCTCTCAAAAGGTGTGTACAGCAAGGATGATTGTGGCATACTAAGACACAAAGACACAAATAATACAAGACGCTCAAAGCAAAACACATATCATGTTGTTGAATAAAAATATAGCTCCAAGTAAATTACCGATGGAAGTGGACGAAAGAGGGTATGCCTTCCGGGGCTTCCCCAAGCTTTGACTTCTTGGTGTCCTTGGATTATCTTGGGGGTGCCATGGGCATCCCCAAGCTTAGGCTCTTGCCACTCCTTGTTCCATGATCCATCAAAAGAATTCCCCCAAGACTTGAAAACTTCACAACACAAAACTCAAAATAGAAAACTCGTGAGCTCCGTTAGCGAAAGAAAACAAAAGACCACTTCAAGGTACTGTAATAAACTCATTATTTATTTATATTGGTGTTAAACCTAATGTATTCCAACTTCTCTATGGATTATAAACTATTTACTAGCCATAGATTCATCAAAATAAGCAAGCAACACACGAAAACAGAATCTGTCAAAAACAGAACAGTCTGTAGTAATCTGTAGCTAGCGCAAGATCTGGAACCCCAAAAATTCTAAAATAAATTGCTGGACGTGAGGAATTTATATATTAATCATCTTGAAAAATAATTAACTAAATATAACTCTTCAAATAAAAATGACAGCAGTTCTCGTGAGCGCTAAAGTTTCTGCTTTTTACAGCAAGTTCAACAAGACTTTCCCCAAGTCTTCCCAACGGTTCTACTTGGCACAAACACTAATTAAACACAAAAAACACAACCAAAACAGAGGCTAAATAATTTATTTATTACTAAGCAGGAGCAACAAGCAAGTAATAAAAATAAAATTGGGTTGCCTCCAAACAAGCGCTATCGTTTAACGCCCCTAGCTAGGCATAAAAGCGAGGATAGATCTAGGTATTGCCATCTTTGGTAGGCAATCCATAAGTGCCTCTCATGATAGTTTCATATGGTAATTTTATTTTCGTTCTAGGAAAGTGTTTCATGCCCTTTTTTAATGGAAATTGAAATCTAATATTCCCTTCCTTCATATCAATAATCGCACCAACTGTTCTAAGGAAAGGTCTACCAAGAATAATAGGGCAAGAAGGATTGCAATCTATATCAAGAACAATGAAATCTACGGGCACATAATTCCTATTTGCAACAATAAGAACATCATTAATCCTTCCCATAGTTTTCTTAATAGTGGAATCCGCAAGATGCAAGTTTAGAGAGCAATCATCAAGATTACGGAAATCTAGCAAATCACACAAAGTCTTGGGAATAGTGGAGACACTAGCACCCAAATCACACAAAGCATAAAACTCATGATCTTTAATTTTAATATTAATAGTTGGTTCACACTCATCATAGAGTTTTCTAGGGATAGAAACTTTCAACTCAAGTTTTTCTTCATAAGATTGCATCAAGGCATCAACAATATGTTCGGTGAAGGCTTTATTTTGACTATAAGCATGTGGAGAATTTAGCACGGATTGCAACAAGGAAATACAATCAATTAAAGAGCAACTTTCATAATTAAATTCCTTGAAATCCAATATAGTGGGTTTAGCAACATCTAGATTTTTATTTCTTTCAATCCCACTTTCATCAATTTCATCATTAAGATCTAAATACTCCGAATTTTTAGAATGCCTTCTAGGTAAAGGAGGATCATATTCAGTTTCATCAAGATTCATATTGCAAAACAAAGATTTAATAGGGGACACATCGATAACTTTTAGATCTTCATCTTGATTTTCATAGGAATTGGAGGAACACGCTTTAATAAAGGCATCTTTGGAAGCATGCATCCTAGCGGTTCTTTCCTTGCACTTATCAATTGAAATTCTCATGGATTTGAGAGACTCATTGATATCATGCTTAGGAGGAATAGATCTAAGCTTTAAAGAATCAATCTCAAGAGAAATTCTATCAATGTTTCTAGCCAAATCATCAACTTTAAGCAATTTCTCCTCAAGCAAAGCATTAAAATTCTTTTGTGAATTCATAAATTCTTTAACACTATTCTCAAATTCAGAGGGCATCTTATTATAATTTCCATAAGAGTTGTTGTAGGAATTCCCATAATTATTAGAAGGATTACTAGGGTATGGACTAGGATTAAAATTCCCTCTATAAGCGTTGTTACCAAAATTATTCCTACCAACAAAATTCACATCCATAGATTCATTGTTATTCTCAATCAAAGTAGACAAAGGCATATCATTAGGATCAGAAGAAACACTCTTAGTAGCAAATAATTTCATAAGTTCATCCATCTTTCCATTCAACACATTGATTTTTTCTATCGCATGCACTTTTTTATTAGAAGATCTTTCTGTATGCCATTGAGAATAATTAACCATAATATTATCTAGGAGTTTAGTAGCATCTCCTAAAGTGATTTCCATAAAAGTGCCTCCCGCGTCCAAATATAAAAGATTTCTAGAAGCAAAATTCAATCCGGCATAAAAATTTTGTATGATCATCCATAAATTCAAACCATGAGTAGGGCAATTACGTATCATTAATTTCATTCTCTCCCAAGCTTGTGCAACATGTTCATGATCAAGTTGTTTAAAGTTCATAATATCGTTTCTAAGAGAGATGATCTTAGCGGGAGGAAAATACTTAGAGATAAAAGCATCTTTGCACTTGTTCCATGAATCAATACTATTCTTAGGCAAAGACGAAAACCAAGCTTTAGCACGATCTCTAAGCAAAAAAGGAAATAGCTTCAATTTAACAACATCATTATTGACATCTTTTTTCTTTTGCATATCACATAAATCTACGAAGCTATTCAGATGAGTAGCGGCATCTTCACTAGGAAGGCTGGCGAATTGATCTTTCATAACAAGATTCAACAAAGCAGCATTAATTTCACAAGATTCAGCATCGGTAAGAGGAGCAATCAGAGTGCTAAGGAAATCATTATTATTGGTATTGGTGAAGTCACACAATTTAGTAGTATCTTGAGCCATCACGACAAACAAGCAATCTAACACACGAGCAAACAAAAAGCAAGCGGGCAAAAGAGGCAAATAGAGAGGGAGGATAGAGAGAGAGAGAGAGAGGGCGAATAAAACGGCAAGGTTGAATTGGGGGGAGAGGAAAATGAGAGGCAAATGGCAAATAATGTAATGCGAGAGATAGGGATTGTGATGGGTACTTGGTATGTTGACTTTTTGCGTAGACTCCCCGGCAACGGCGCCAGAAATCCTTCTTGCTACATCTTGAGCTTGCGTTGGTTTTCCTCGAAGAGGAAGGGATGATGCAGCAGAGTAGCGTAAGTATTTCCCTTAGTTTTTGAGAACCAAGGTATCAATCCAGTAGGAGGCCACGCTCAAGTCCCTCGTACCTGCACAAAACGATAGCTACTCACAACCAACGCGATTAGGGGTTGTCAATCCCTTCACGGTCACTTACGAGAGTGAGGTCTGATAGATATAATATTTTTGGTATAAAGATGCAAAGTAAAAAGTAAAAGCAAAGTAAAAAAGCAAAGCAATATTAAAGTAATGGAGATTTATATGATGAGAATAGACCCCGGGGCCATAGGTTTCACTAGTGGCTTCTCTCCAGAGTATAAGTATTCTACGGTGGGTGAACAAATTACTGTTGAGCAATTGACAGAATTGAGCATAGTTATGAGAATATCTAGGCATGATCATGTATATAGGCATCACGTCCGTGACAAGTAGCCTGCTCCCCCGGCTCATCTGGTTGGTGCTCGTCGACAGCAGGTTCTCAACTTCTTAATCCAGACCATGCATGTTCCTGTCATCTCTGCTCAAACTTGGTATCAAGGAGTTGGTTTATTCGAGATGGAAGATCCTGTGGTCTGTGCCTCCTTCACTTCGCATCCTCCTTTTCCTTTGGGTTTAGATGAGGATGGTCAAGAGATCTTTGTCAGGTTTATTTTGCATAACCAAGGAGAGGGTTTCAGAGCTCTACATGGACACAGGCAGGGTTGGTTGATGTTTATTGGTATACCTCTAGATTATCGTAATACAAAGTGCATTGCGCATATGGTTAGTACCTTTGGTCAGTTCCACTATTGGAATAGTACAGATCGTCGGAAAGTCAGGTCTTTGGTTCGCGCTTCGTTCCCTGACAACGCGCTGGTGCCACGCTCTGTTACTTTTAGGGAATTTGCCACTTGGGGCGGTACTCTGGTTTCTTGGATGGCCGGTTGCTATATCCTGGATGGTGACTTTGTGGATGCCTTGATTCCCGCCGATGAGGACCCAATGCCCCTGGATGGCAACCCACATCCCATGCCAGGGGCTAATGCTCCCCCTCAGCCGTTCTGGGCTATGCCACCCTACCCTGCTTTGGGTTGGAATGCAGTGCCCCCTGGCCATGAGCAAGGACACAATGATGCGCCAGGCTGGGGACAGAACTTGAACAGTGACGATGGTTGGGGCCCTTGGGTGGATGCTAACCCGCCGGACCAAGATCCTGTACAGGACCCGATCGTATAGGACCATAACTCCATGATCCTCAATCCTTCAATGAATTCTAACGATGATGATGACATGGAAGAAGTTCAACAGCATTTGGTGCAAGTTCATCCAGCAGGCCCTGTAGACCCTATTCATTTGGGCATTGTTAGGGTTTTTTACGGTCCAGTGCTCCTGCCAGCAATGATTTGGGAAAGATCCTTCAAGTCTTTGATGCCAGAGTTCTTCATCAAAAATGTTCCAAGCTGCCTGCCAGGTCTTTGCTTCCCACCCGTGCCTATTAAGATGAGCTCCCCCTTTTGGAGCAACACTGGCAATCCCGGGCCTACGATAAGTCTGATTTCTGCATACAGCCACGCTCCTCTGTTGTTCTTGAAGAGATACCAGATGATCTGCAGGACCCTGTCTCTCAAGCGATAAATCTCTCTCAGGACGACTTTAAGTTCACATCTATCACTCCCTCGCCCTTGGGAAAAAGACCAAGACAAAGCGCCGCTCCAAGCGAGATGTTCAGATTGTTGAGGAGTTGACCGATTTTTCTGTCAGAAGGATGACACGCAGCTGTGCAAGAAGGACTGGCATGAAGCCCACCTCTGCAATTCCTGTGAAGCCTACGCCTCTCCGTCGCCCCAAGGACAAGAAGCTCAAGCTGGATGAAGAGGCAGGCCAAGACATTCCTCTTCCACCTCCGACGCCCATAGCTACAATGCAGGCAATCGGTGCATCACTTGGGATCGCTCCGGAGGAGTTATCAGTGGAGAAGCTTATGGCTTCTCCTAAACAAGCTCCACAAGACGACAGTTCTCATGATGAGTGAACTACAAAGTTATTTGATGGGACCATGGAAACACCTGGTCGTTTGTTCTTTTGGTTTAATTTTGTCTTATGTTGCTCTGAACTTGTCTGATGTGGCTGTGTGTTACTCTGCGGCACTTATAACTGAGCTGTTAAGCAGCACAGTTCGACTCTATTATCTTTTGTTAGTTATCTATGGAGACTACATCGTTTCGTAATTGGAATGTGTTGTGCTGGAATGTGCGAGGCCTGAACTCTGACGCTCGACAGCGTGACATTAGAGCTAAGATAGAGGAGAGTCACTGCTCCATAATTTGTTTGCAGGAAACTAAGTGTGAGCAGTTTGACATTAGGAAGATTTGGTCCTTCTGCCTAAGCGTTTTGATCAATTTGCTTTCTCTCCTTCTGTGGGTGCTTCTGGTGGAATCTTGGTCATCTTGATATTGATTGAGTTGGAGGGAGTCAGAGACTACCACGGAATCCTTCCATAGTCACCCCGGTGACCTTCGTCACCAAAGCGTCACAACAGTTTCCAAGACCCCTCATATAATCTCCAGTGGGGATCAGTCGGAGCACGTAGGAATGCCGACCAAAAAGTTAAGGATTAGTAGTTCTTTTCCGAAATCGATATCAAAAAAGAATGGATTCGGTCTTAAACATACGCGAGGAAGGTAATCAAAAAAGAGATAAGACGAGTTCTTCTTTCTTTTATCACTTAGGAGCCGTGCGAGATGAAAGTCTCATGCATGGTTTTGCATGAGAGAAAGAAGCGAGGAATCCTCTTTTCGACTCTGAGCACTTTCCATTCGTTGGTTATTAGAAGCATCCCAAAAGCGTCCGGGTCGAAATATGGCTTTCAAATTAAGTTCCGAATTAGTAGATGCTGCCAAAGGGAGTGGGGGTGCCATACGCAAAAAGGAAGCGACTCATAGAATGGCAGAGTTTGCGGAGTTCCTTAGAGAGAGTTGTCTCGCGCCCCTAGGTATTCTCTACCTACCCACCTGTGTCGGTTTTGGGTACAGGTACCCTTTTGTTGAAGGTCGTTCGAGCTTTTCCTGGGAGTATGGCATCAGTTACATACTTCAGCGTCTAGTAGATAGAAACAAGAAAATCAGAAGAATCTTTCTCTCTATTCACTATCATTCCGCGTCTTCGACTTCTATTAGTTTCTTTTCTTATTTAATGCAATAGCTATAGTTTGATATAAGAATCCATTTCTCAAAGTAATGGAAACCATTCTCTTATAGGAAATGGTTCGAAAATCGCTATTCCACCTTTTAGGTATCGTGAAAAGTGATACCTGTGAAGATCGTGCATTTCAGTCAAATTCAGATCCGTTTTTCGAGTCCATGATATAATATAATTATAATATAGGTTCTTTATCTTTTTTAAAAATGAAATTAGAAATGATTATGATTATGAAATAAAAAACTCATATCATAATTTTTTTTCATTATTGTGAATCCACTCCAATCGAATATTGAATAATCAAATTCGTTTCATCTAGGAAAAGAACCTAAAAATATTCCTTGACTTGAATAAAATCTGGAGTTGTGTTGTATAAGTGAGCATGAATTTCTTATCATTCAATTAGCATCTTGTATTTCATAAAAATTGGGGGTTATATAATCCTTACGTAAGGGCCAGCCTATCCAACTTCCAGGCATTAGGATACGTTTAAGGCGCGGATGATTATCATAAGAGATTCCCACCATATCATAAGATTCGCGTTCTTGAAAATCGGCACTTCTCCAAATCCAGAAGGTTACCTACTCCTAAGGGTCAAAGCAAGCCCTTTAATTCAATTCTTTATTCTTACATTAAAATTCTTACAATAAAGAATGAATAAAATCTCCCCAAGTAGGATTCGAACCTACGACCAGTCAGTTAACAGCCGACCGCTCTACCACTGAGCTACTGAGGAACAAGGGGGGATTCGACCTCCTAGAGTTCAACTCCCGCTCTCAACCCATGAACAATATGAGTCCGAAGCTTCTTTCCTGACTCTTTGATCTTAAGAATGCTGGTTTTAAGAACGAGTGATTGCCCTTCTTCGACCCTTACTGCCCAACCGGAGAGCGGATGGCTAATGTATTCCACTTATTGAATAGGGTCTATGGTCGGTCCGTGACCCCTAGACGCAAAGGGCGTCCTTGGGGTGATCTGGCGATTTCATTATGGGGCAGCTCATGATCTTCATATCGATCTATTATCCACCTCTGTATCTATTCTTTCTTAGCTAAACAGGTGGAAGATCTATCCAATTTGGTTATATTATATCATGGCTTGGAGGTCGCACATTCTCCTTGTGGATATTTGGTATCTCAGATCAAATAACGTCATGACTTGATCACTCGAGCTCAACTCAATGATGAGAAGACTGTTGACACTCCCTTGGAGCTTTACGTTAAACTCTGTCTGACTAATGGCTCACCATTATCTGATCCGACGCAGTACAGACAGTAGGTCGGCAGTTTGGTTTATCTGACGATCTCTTGCCCAGATGGCTTTTCCTAAGAGAGATACTATTGTTTCTGGTACAAAAGTTCCTATATCAATGGGAAATGCCCTACCTTTGAGTGCGGTTTGAACTATTGATTTACGTAATTGGAAGTAACCAATTAGGTTTACGACAAAACCTAGAAATCGATCACTGATCCAATTTGACTACCTCTACGGGATAGACCTCAACAGAAAACTGTTGAGTAACGGCAGCAAGTGATTGAGTTCAGTAGTTCCTCATAGAAAATTATTGGCTCTAGAGATATGGTAATATGGAGAAGACAAAATTGTTTGAAGCACGCACAGAACCGGAAGCGCCCCTTGTTTCTCAATGACCAAGAAAAGAATTCCTAATTAGTCTGGAAAAGAGTCGTAGAATGCCAGGAATCCCAAAGAAAGATTTTTCTTTTCTGAATTATAATTATTCAGTCAATTCAAATAAGGCGTATCTTGTTCAAGCCAATAAATAGAGCTGGGGTTATAGTTAAAGTAGCCAGTAGAAAACCAAAATAACTAGTTAAAGTAAGCATGAATTGGAATTCTTCAGTATTTGAGGGGGGCTAGTGGAATGCCAGCGCTTTAGTATTGTTGTTTCTTTTAAGTCTATTCATAACTCAGAATGATGGACTATGGTTTCTGTCTATGGGCCATGTGATGGTCAACCTAGAGATGATTTTGTGAGTTGGTTATATCACCTAACTATCCCCTTGGATGAGAATTGGTTGCTTCTTGGTGATTTTAACTTCATCCGCTCTCTAGATAACAGAAATCTGTCAGGAGGAGATATAAATGACATCTTTCTCTTTAATGAAATCATAGGCCATCTTGGGCTTCTGGAATTGCCAATAAAGGGTAGAAGCTTTACTTGGTCCAACATGCAGCAAATCCCTCTCTTGGAACAGCTTGATTGGTTTTTCACATCCTCTGATTGGATCTCTCACTATCCTAACACAGTTGTCTTTCCTCTGGCAAAAACCTCTTCGGATCACATGCCATGTGTGGTTTCAATCGACACTAAAATTCCCAAGTCCAAGATTTTCAGGTTTGAAAATTACTGCGTTGAAATGCCAGGGTTTATGGAGTGTGTCAAGAAATCTTGGGAGGCCTCTGTTTTTTCTGATCTCTCTGCATCCGTAGTTTTAACTAGGAAATTTAAATGTCTCAGGTATGACTTAAGAGTTTGGAGCAAAAACCTCTCTTACCTTAAGAAGTTAACTGTGGAATGCAGTAAAGTTATTCTCTATTTTGATAAGTTGGAGGAGTTACGGCCACTGGTTAGATCAGAGTTCAATTTCAGGAAAATAGTCAAGTTGCATTATGAACATTTGTTGAAGCTCCACTATATCTATTGGAAGCAGAGGTGTACGAGGTGGGGGAGGAAAACTCAAAAATTTTCCATGCCATGGCATCTGAGCGCATGAGGAAAAACTCTATAGCTAGTCTGAAAACGCAGGAGATGGATGACCCTGTTTCTGATCATGCTCAAATGGCGGGAATCCTATGTGCTTCCTTCAAAAACCGAATGGGCCAGGCCCAGGACATTTCAATGGGCTACGATCTGGGCACACTCATCCAGCTTGTCCCTGGTCTGGGGGAATTGTCGCTTCCCTTCTCTGATGCTGAGATTGAAATGGTCTTGCAGGAGCTGCCAACTGACAGGGCACCAGGGCCCGATGGTTTTAATGGCATGTTTGTCAAGCGTTGTTGGCCAATCATTGAGAAAGATTTCTTAAGTTTGATATAAGACTTTTATGAAGGGAAACTTTCTCTGGAAAACATTAATGGGTCTCTCATTACCATTATTCCTAAGATGTTATCTCCTGAGGGACCGGATGATTTTAGGCCCATTTCTCTTACAAACACCTGCTTGAAGTTTCTCACCAAGCTGCTGGCTAATAGATTGCAAAAGGTGATTCTAAGCTGCATCCATAAGAATCAGTATGGTTTTGTTAAGGGTAGATTAATCCAGGACTGTCTGGCTTGGAGTTTTGAGTATATACATCAATGCAAACAGTCTAAGAGGCCTATTGTTATTCTGAAATTAGATTTTGCTAAGGCTTTTGATACTGTTAATCATGAGGTTATTTTGCTGATGCTCAAACACAAAGGTTTTGATGATAAATGGATTGGATGGATCAAAGAGATCCTTTCTACAGGGTCTTCTTCTGTGTTGCTAAATGGCATCCCTGGCAAGCAGTTCAAATGCAAATATGGGGTCAGACAAGGGGATCCTCTATCACCTCTTCTATTCGTAATTGTAGCTGACCTCTTACAGTCTATGATTAATCAAATGCTGACACAGGGTGTCTTATCACTCCCAATCCCCACTCATGACCAGGAGTTTCCCATTATACAGTATGCTGATGATACTGTTATCTTTCTGTTAGCTAGAGATGAGGAACTGCTGGCTCTAAAGAACATGTTGCTCACCTTTCAACAATCTACTAGTCTCAAGGTCAATTTTGCAAAGTCCTCAATGATCCCACTCAACTTTGATGAAGGTGAAGCAATTCGGTTAGCTGCCCTGTTTGGCTGCAGGATTGGCCAACTCCCTTATACATATCTAGGGCTGCCCCTTGGAACTACTAGACCCAGGATTGTTGATCTCATGACTTTAGTGGATACTTTGGAGAGACGTTTGACTGCTAGCTCATGCATGCTCAATCAAGGATCACGCTTACAGCTCCTAACTTCGGTCCTGACCTCCATGCCAATCTACTTTCTTTGTAGCTTGCAAATCCCTCATGGTATTATCAAGCAGTTGGACGGAATCTTCAGACAATGCCTCTGGAGGGGGAGTTCTGATGCTCCAAAGCAATCTTTGGCTGCTTGGGATCTAGTTTGTCGGCCAAAAGATAAAGGAGGTCTTGGAGTGATCAACTTAAACATCCAAAACAAAGGGCTACTACTCAAGCATTTGCATAAGTTCTATAATAAGGTTCACATACCATGGGTGTCCCTCATCTGGAACAGTTATTATTGCTGATGGTGTCCCACATGCTACAACCCCAGTGGGGTCCTTTTGGTGGAGAGATATCCTCAAGCTCCATGATGCGTGCACACCTATTGCCTCAGTGCACATAAACATGGGTGACTCTGCTCTGTTCTGGACTGATGCTTGGCATATTGGTGGATCTTCTAGACCTTTATGTTGGAGACTACCAAGGTTATTCTCCTTTGTTAACAATGACAAGGTTTCAATGCATGAATTCCTCATATCACAGGATATCCTTTCAATGTTTTTCTTGCCATTGTCTCATGAGGCTGCTCAGGAGTTGCAGGTGCTAGAGGATTGGATAATGGCTTTGGACAGGAACACTAACATACCGGATGTCTGGGTCTGGCCGAGCAAATCTGGTGCATTTTCATCCAAGAGTTTCTACACCTTAATGCACTCACATTTGCCTACAATTCAACCGTGTAAATGGTTGTGGAAAAGCAGATGCACATTGAAGATCCAAGTCTTTGGCTGGTTACTTTTCTTTGACAGGCTTAACACCAAGGACCTCCTGATCCACAGGCACTGGAGATCCCCTTTGGATGATAATCTTTGTGTTATCTGTCAGGAATTCTCATATGAGGATAGGCTGCATTTGTTCTTCAACTGCAATTTCAGTCAGAGGGTCTGGAACTATCTTTCTATCGATTGGTCAAGAGGGCCGGAAATGTTGCAATGTATCCAACATGCTAGATCAAGTTTCAGACATACTTTCTTCTTTGAAGTTATGTTGACAGCTGCTTGGAACATTTGGATCCTCAGGAATGGAAGAACTTTTAGAGGGGAGAGAGCTACTTTTGCTGCTTGGAGGTCTAACTTTGTACATGATCTCACACTTCTATCTCATAGGCTTAAGGAGGATAGTAGCATCAAGCTTAAAGCTTGGATAAACTCTTTAGTCTAATTAGTCCAGGTAGGTTGATGTACTCTAGTTCTTTAGTTTTCTAGTCTAGTTTCTTAGCTCTTGTATATATTCCTTATGTACTTTTGTACAGTCATTTCTTTTTAATAATAAAGGGCTGTGGGGCTTTGCCTCATAGTAAATATTAAAAAAACAAGTAGATCGAAACGATTCTGCATCTACTACTATTACTCCACTCACCGACCGCTATCCAGCATGCATCTAGAGTATTAAGTTAAAAATAGAGTGACGCCTTAAGTAAGATGACATGATGTAGAGAGATAAATTCATGCAATATGAAATAAACCCCATCTTGTTATCCTCGATGGCAACGATACAATACGTGCCTTGCTGCCCCTTCTGTCACTGGGTAAGGACACCGCAAGATCGAACCCAAAGCTAAGCACTTCTCCCATGGCAAGAACTACCAATCTAGTTGGCCAAACCAAATGGATAATTCGAAGAGACTTGCAAAGATAAACAATCATACATAAAAGAATTCAGAGAAGATTCAAATATTATTCATAGATAGACTTGATCATAAACCCACAATTCATTGGTCTCAACAAACATACCGCAAAAAGAAGATTACATCGAATAGATCTCCACAAGAGAGGGGGAGAACTTTGTATTGAGAATCAAAGAGAGAGAAGAAGCCATCTAGCTACTAACTATGGACCCGAAGGTCTGAGGTAAACTACTCACACTTCATCGGAGAGGCTAGGATGATGTAGAAGCCCTCCGTGATGACGACCCTCTTTCGGCGGAGCTCTAGAACAGGCCCCAAGATGGGATCTCGTGGATACAGAAAGTTGCGGCGATGGAATTAGGTTTTTGGCTCCTGTTCTGATCGTTTGGGGGTACGTGTGTATATATAGGAGGAAGAAGTACGCCGGAGGAGCAACGAGGGGCCCACGAGGCAGGGGGGCGCGCCCCTCACCCTCGTGACCGCCTGTTTTGTGCCTTGGAGCAGGGTCCAAGTCTCCTGGATCACGTTCGGTGACAAAATCACGTTCCCGAAGATTTTATTCCGTTTGGACTCCGTTTGATATTCCGTTTCTTCGAAACACTAAAATAGGCAAAAAAACAGCAATTCTGGGCTGGGCCTCCGGTTAATAGGTTAGTCCCAAAAATAATATAAAAGTCGAAAATAAAGCCCAATATAGTCCAAAACAGTAATAATATAGCATGGAGCAATCAAAAATTATAGATACGTTGGAGATGTATCACCCATCAACTTAGTAGGCCCACAAGTCAGCCTGCCACTATACTGGGTCCCAGCTAACAGGGGGAGTATTCATTTTTTTTGTGCGTAATAAGGAGGCACTTCCTTGCGTGCGAAGATATAGCTGGTGGGTCCGAGCTGTTAGCGGCGGTAACGTTTTTTTCGCGAAATACAGAGGCCCTTTCGGTGGGTCCCTGATGTCAGGTGGAGAAATCATTATTTTGCGCGTAATAAGGAGGCATTTCCTTGCGTGCAGCCATGGACCCAGCTGTCGGCCTCTCCACGTATAGTCCACTTCAGATGCATGTCGATCGTTGACCATGTTGATCAGGCCGCGCCGAGAGCACCAGGGCGGTGGACGACGGCGAGGCCAAGGAAGGGAACGACACGGAGGCAGGGAAGACTCGGTAGTTATTTCCCACGCGGAGGGGAGTACGACTGTACGAGGGTTTACTGGTTCGTCTGCCGTCGCCGGAGAATAACAGCAGGTGTGGGTGAGTAGAGGGATGGCTAGGCCAGCGATGGCAGTACGGTGGGGCGGTGAGGCCTGCGCGGCAGCACAGCTGGCCGCGGGGAGGAGGGAGCAGGTGGTCCCGTCGGCGCTTGTTTGAGCGGCTAGAGCAGGAAGAGCAGAGATTGAAGAAGCACGACGGCCGTTCGATGGACATCCAACAGTCACTGCTTGTGCGTCAACCTTTTTTTAGGAAAGCCTCAAATCTGTGAAAAACAGCATACAACCCATCTGCCATTATTTCTAATAATTTACAGCCCATTTGCTAATTCTTAAGGTTTTTTTGGAGCCCATATTCTTTTTGTTAGCATTACAGCCCATATTGTGGCCACGGTTAAAAAATTATACGAAATTTTGCATATTTCGGTGCGGTCCGAACTGTTTGTAATCCCGAAATTTCGACTCACATTCAAACTGATTTTAAAAATAAATGTATATCAATATAAAATCCAACAAATTCTCCACGCATAAACATTAATATAATTTAAAATCTCGAAATGAAAAAAAAGATATTTGAAACTAATTGCTGGTTTGATGTGTTTTAAAAATGTACAGCTCATTTCTCATTACTGATGGGCCATTTTCTCGGCCAGCCGAATGAAAGCTCTCCTCGTCTTGAAAGATTTGCAGCCCAACAGGCCTGACAAAGCGACTTACTTGGCAAATCACAAAAAACTGGGCTGTGGCCATGGACCCAGCTGTCAGCCTCTCTGTCGGTGTCAAAACCGGCGGATCTCGGGTAGGGGGTCCCGAACTGTGCGTCTAGGCCAGATGGTAACCGGAGGCAAGGGACACAAAGTTTTACCCAGGTTCGGGCCCTCTTGATGGAGGTAAAACCCTACGTCCTGCTTGATTAATATTGAAGATATGGGTGTTACAAGAGTAGATCTACCACGAGATCGGAGAGGCTAAACCCTAGAAGCTAGCCTATGGTATGATTGTATGTTGTGATTGTTGTCCTACGGACTAAAGCCCTCCGGTTTATATAGACACTGGAGAGGGTTAGAGTTACACAAGGTCGGTTACAAAGGAGGAGATATCCATATACGTATTGCCTAGCTTGCCTTCCACGCCAAGTAGAGTTCCATCCGGACACGAGACGAAGTCTTCAATCTTGTATCTTCATAGTCTATCAGTCCAGCCAATGGAGATAGTTCGGCTGTCCAGAGACCCCCTAATCCAGGACTCCCTTAGTAGCCCCTGAACCAGGCTTCAATGACGACGAGTCCGGCGCGCAGTTGTCTTCGGCATTGCAAGGCGGGTTCCTTCTCCGAATACATTATAGAAGAAGTTGAATACGAGGATAGTGTCTGCCCTGCAAAATAAGTCCCACATTTCACCATAGAGAGAATAATGTTTTTTCGCAGATCTAATTTGCTGGCTTGTTTTGACAGCATGACGTCATGTCATGGCCCGGTGACTATTCGAACCATTTCTTTTAACGAGCCCCGCACATAACGCGAGGCAGTTTTTTGACATGTCTTGTCAAAGCAGAGATCGTGTCCTCTTATTACGAGATTCTCATCAATACGGGCGTGGGTAACCCAACCGCGCCATCAATTGTGGCGCTTGGGGGATAAGCGAGTTTTACTAGGCAAGTGGGGATGTTTAATTTTGTCCGCCCATGTAAAGGGATAAGGATTCACCTTTCTATCCACGCCTTCTTCCTCCTCTGCTCATCCGCTCCCACACACTCGAGCTCTAGCGCCCAAGTCCTCACTTCCATCTCAACCTTCTCCAACCATGTCCGGAGCGGGAGGCAAGTGGATGGTCTCCTCCGTCACGGAGGGAGACGTCAAGAAACTGAGGAGAGCCGGATACCTGCACGACGATATCGCGCACCGGTTCCAAGATGAGGGACAACTCATCCCCACCCCAGAGCCCCATGAGAGGGTGGTATTCCTCACCCATTTCCTCCACGGACTGGGATTCCCTCTTCATCCCTTCGTCCGGGGACTCATGTTTTATTAGGGCCTGGATTTCCACGATCTGGCCCCGAACTTCATCCTCAACATCTCGGCGTTCATCGTCGTGTGCGAGGCATTCCTCCGCATCAAGCCCCACTTCAGCTTATGGCTGAAGACCTTCAATGTCAAGCCGAAGGTAGTGAGCGGCCGCCAGGCGGAGTGCGGATGCGCCATGGTGGGCAAGATGCCCAACATCACATGGCTCGAGGGCACCTTCGTGGATACCATAAAGGGGTGGCAATCGGGGTGGTTCTATATCATCGAGCCGTGCGACCCCGCATGGGTAGCGGCCCCCGAGTTCCTATCTGGCATCCCCATGCGGCTCACCTCCTGGAAAGAGAAGGTCCTGTCGTGGGGTAATTCAAAAGAGCTGACCGGACTCCAGTCATGTAATTAGAACATGGTGGATAAGAAGCTCAAGCTTGTCAACATAGTCGAGGTTATGCTCATTCGCCGGATACTCCCGTGCCAACAACGGGAGTTTACCTTGTGGGAGTTCAATCCGGCGCAGTACCGAACTCTGAACAGGCTCTTCGACACGACTCAGGAAGATGCCTGGAGGGTGCTGTTCAAGGGCGGCGCGGTCCCTCCCCCCATTACTGAGGATCGCGGATTCAGCGCGAAGCGCCACGCCAGTGCGGTAAGTTGTTTTGTCTTTCACATGATACTTGTTTTATATATAGATTGATTCTATGCGGGATCTATACTCCCATGCGGTTAACAGGACTGGCAGAAGATGGTCGGACAAATCGACTTTCTGGTTCCGTTCCCCGAAGGCCCTACAAATGCCCTTCTGGCGAAGATGTTGACTCCGGCCCCTTATAAGGTGCCGGAGAAGACCCAGAAGGCCAAGGGAGCTCAAAAGAGTTCCCAACGCCAGGCGTCGTTGGACTCACCGTCCGACGATTCTGCGGCGCACTCTTCCCCCGAAGACAAGGAAGAGGAAGAAGAGGCTCCCCCACCGACTGGGGGAGATAAGAAAAGGAAGGCCGCCCCAACTGGGGAGGTCGGAGGGTGCAAGAAGGGAAGGACGCTCCTTCCGGATAGCTCCACCGCCGCCGACGAAAGTGAAGACGAGTGGTTGCCCAGGGCCAAGCCCCAGGGGAGATCATACGTATTCGGATACCAAAGTAACCCATAGGATTCCTTTGTCGCATTGCTTTCCCTAACGCCGAACTCAATTGTGCAGGTCGCCCCGAGCCAATATCGAGGTATCCTCGGACGGCTCCCTGGGTGTGTCAGACATGGATAGCGATCCAGTCCCGACGGCCACCTCCCCTCATCCAGCCGACGACACCGAGGTGTTGTGTCAAGAGGCACCGGATCGAGGGGGGACAGTCCCGGAGGCACCGCAAGGCGACCTTCCGGACTCCGGGAGCCAAGGGGACGGGGTCCCCGAGAGCTCCGAGTTCAGCCCTCAGCCGAACACCGCGCCAGACCCTCCAACGGATCCGAGCTCGGGTAGGCGGTCCCCTTCTAAGGAGGGTGAGACGCCTGTGCCGGTGACCTCTGTCCACCCAGAGGCGCCGGACACTATGTTGGAAGCGCTTCGCAGCGCTTCCATCGAGGAGGAGTACCGCACTATCATGAGTGCAGTGATCCAGAAGGTTCAGTCCGCCAAGAGTGGATTGACTGAAGCCTGTACTAGCCTTCTAACAGGCTTCGAGGTAAGTGTTTTAAAATGTAGTAGAAGTGTTACCACATAGGCAGTAGCCCCTGATGCTTTGTTCGGTGTTCGTGAAGAAAAGCCGAACAGAGGATCAAATAATATCGCAGGAGTCTAATATAAGTATGTCAATATGCATATGCAGGCTTCGCTGCTGGCGTCCGCCGCACTGACTGCGGAGGTCGCCGTACTGAAGGAGGCACTTGAGGGGTCCCAAAAAGAGCTCGGCCTTGCTAAGAGGCAGCTCAAGGAGAACAAGGGTAAGTAATACCCCGTCTATAGATGAGAAAAAGGACGTGATTGCTAAATGACAGGATCATTGTATGTTTGCCAGGGGCCACGACCGAGGTGGCGACCCTGAAGCAAGCGTTGTCCCAGGCCGAAGAGAAGGTGGCCCAGGAGCGCACCGAGCGAGAGAGGCACGAGGCTCGGGTGGGCGAGGTGCAGCAAGAGCTCCAGGCTCTCGTGACGAAGCACGAGGCGTTGGAGCTTGAATTGAAGACGCGAGAGTCTGAGCTTGCCGCGGCCCGTGAGAGCGCGAAGAGTGCCAAGGCCGAGGCCCAGAAGGCCCTTCAGGAGATCGACGCGATGAAGAAGATAGCGGTGGGTAAGGCTTTCTATATGCAAAGCAAGCATGTAAAAGTAATTTACCGATTACTTACCCGAATCCGGAGCTCTTCAGGAGCATTCGCAGATTTGCCCCGCAGTGTGTCTGATGCTGCACAATTTTACCGGGCCAAGGATGGAAGCTCGACGGAGAAGCTGTTTTGGTCTCAGTATGCTGAGGCCGAACATCCGGTGCCGATGAGTGACCAGCTGAGGCAGATGGCCGAGCTACATAAGGCGGACAATCAGGCCATGAAGGGCTTCATAGTCCGGTTGTGGCCTGGCGATTCCCTTCCAAACAGCTTCTTTGGCCTGGTGAGGCGGCTTGTGGATGCCTGCCCACGGCTGGAGGTCGTCAAGCGATCCATCTGCATTGAAGGTGCACGCCGGGCCTTCGCCCGTGTAAAAACACAGTTGGTCAAGCTAGACACTGTGAAGCTGATCAAGGAGGGGCCGCCGGAGGGTAAGGAGCACCGCCACCCCGAGATGTACTATGAGGGTGTTCTGCCGGGCGCCCGTCTTATCGCGGATGAGTGTTCGCAAAATGTAATATTTGAATGAGACTTGCTCGTTTTTTATCCTGTCAGATGAAAACGTGTTTCATATGCGCTATGCAACGCTTGTGTGAATTTAAAATATTACCTTCTGTTTGGCTGTTTGTCCAATTTGAGAGATGGCTAGTCCTCGGCTTCTACCCCCATACCACGAGTGCTGGGGTGTTCGGGATAAACCTGAGCACTCTTGTTCCCATGTTTGGGTCCTTCGAGGGAGGTGCTCTGCACAACGAACAAGGCAACTGGACTAATAATGCTTTAACACTCTCACTTAGCCATAGAATTCTATAATTTTAAATTTCGGCAAAGCCCCTGGTATTCGGAAGGCCGAATTCGGGGCACAATACACGCCTGTAAGCCGGACGGAGCCGGCCCCTCGCCCTAAGCGGCATAAGTCTTTAGGGTCTCGAAAAACCTCGCCGAACAGCGACCAGTCTCTCGCCTTATCATGACAGTCAGTTTTAGCTTTCTCTACTGAGGTGCTCGGCCCGGCAGAACCGGGGCACAATCACAGTAGTTCTCCTAGCGCTACCTTAGCCGATAGAGCGGAACGTAAGGTACCAAAACATAGGAGCCGGGCAAACCCAACATTTGACCAAAGACATGATTCGGAGCTGATGCATATAATGCTATAAGTTCGGGGTGCCGCACTTGTGAAAGTGTTCGGACTTTTCACACCATATTGTGGGTATGTAAGCCCCTGGTGCATTGGCCGTACCAGAGTGTACGGTTGCTAGGTGTCATTAATGAACACATAGATATGTATACACATAACAAAAATGCGATAATAGTCGTAATGTCATGCATTGTATATTAAAAAATTGCATTAAAGCAGAGTGATACAGATAGTGTAATGAGCAAATGAGTAGGACTATGTCCCTTCCAAGGGCGAGATGAGGAATTATATGAAATCTGTAATCCACCTGGGAATTCCGTAGTTGTCGGCCTCCTTGGTTGCTGTATCATGTGTTCGGCAATAGAGCTGCCAGACAGTGTTTCCAGAGATTGAAGTCCTGAAAGAAAAAGAAAAATAACCAAACGGGAATCCCCTGGTGCGGTTTAGGCCGCGTTTTGGGGCGTGCCGTAGTTGTGCCTCCCCCTCCCCATTTGTGCCCATGGTATTTTTAATGCATAATTATGTACGCGCGGCACGAACAACGTCGTTGGGCTAGGATTGAGGTGGCCATCGTATTGCTACGCGAGCTCAGATCGCGCCAGGCGGTCTATTTGCCGATTGCCCCGAGCGCGCTTGAAGGTGTCCGGGCTTTGAAACGCCGAACTGGTAGATTGCCTTGAGAGGCTGCTTTGCGCTTCTGCTGCGAGGGCCGCGGTGTGCTCCTCTGTTTGGAGAGAGCACTCTATGTTTCCATTGACTGTAATAACTCCACGAGGTCCTGGCATCTTGAGCTTGAGGTATGCATAATGTGGTACCGCATTGAATCTAGCGAATGCGGTTCGTCCGAGCAGCGCGTGATAACCACTGCGGAACGGGACTATATCGAAGATTAACTCTTCGCTTCGGAAGTTATCCAGGGATCCGAAGACCACTTCCAGTGTAATTGAGCCTGTGCAGTGGGCCTCTACGCCTGGAATGACGCCTTTAAAGTTCATCTTTGTGGGTTTGATCCTTGAGGGGTCTATAGCCATTTTGTGCACTGTGTCCTGATAAAGTAGGTTCAGGCTGCTGCCGCCGTCCATGAGGACTCGAGTGAGGTGAAATCCATCGATGATTGGGTCTAGGACCAGTGCGGCGAATCCGCCGTGACGAATACTAGTGGGGTGGTCCCTGCGATCGAAGGTGATTGGACAGGAGGACCAAGGGTTGAACTTCGGGGCGACTGGCTCCAGCGCATATACGTCCCTGAGCGCACGCTTCCGCTCCCTCTTGGGGATGTGGGTTGCGTATATCATGTTCACCGTCCGCACTTGCGGCGGAAACCTCTTCTGTCCTTCGGTGTGCGGCTGCTGAGGTTCTTCCTCGTCCTTGCTATGCGGCCCCTTGTCCTTGTTTTCGGCGATTAACTTGTCGGCCTGCTTGAACACCCAACAATCCCTGTTGTTGTGATTGGCTGGCTTGTCTGGGGTGTCGTGTATTTGACATGAGCGATCGAGTATACGGTCCAAGCTGGACGGACCCGGCGTACTTTGTTTGAATGGCTTTTTCCGCTGACCGGGTTTAGAGCCTTTGAATCTGGCATTGACTGCCGTATCCTCAGTACTTTTGCCGTTAATGTGGCGCTTATGCTTGTTGCGACGTGACCTGCTGTTGTCGTCCTTGGTATCTGAGGTACCATGGTTCTTTGATATGTTGTTACTGCGAGCCAACCAGCTGTCTTCTCCCGCACAAAAGTGGGTCATGAGCGTCGTGAGGGCTGCCATAGATTTCAGCTTTTCCTGACCAAGGTGCCGGGCTAGCCACTCGTCTCGGATGTTGTGCTTGAAAGCCGCTAAGGCCTCTGCATCCGGAGAGTCGACAATTTGGTTTTTCTTTGTAAGGAACCGAGTCCAGAAGTGCCTGGCCGACTCTTCTGGCTGCTGAATTATGTGGCTCAAGTCATCAGCGTCTGGTGGTCGCACATAAGTGCCCTGAAAGTTGTCGAGGAATGCGGCTTCCAGATCTTCCCAACAGCTAATGGAGTCCGCTGGCAAACTATTAAGCCAATGTCGTGCTGGTCCTTTGAGTTTTAGTGGGAGGTATTTGATGGCATGTAAGTCATCACCGCGGGCCATGTGGATGTGGAGGAGGAAGTCCTCAATCCATACCACGGGATCTGTTGTGCCATCGTATGATTCAATGTTTGATGTTCCATTACTTCGTCTATGAAGCATAAGGGGTGTGTGGCGCCTCTGTATTGGGCTATATCACGACGCAGCTCGTATGGGTCCTGCCCGCTGTGTTCGGCCCGGCCGGATTTGCTTTTACTGTATCTGGCGTGACGTTTACCGTCTCGTAGAGTGGTGCGCCCTCGTGATCCATAGATCGATCTTGAGTGCTTTGCTTTGTCCTCCAATATGTCTCGCAGGTCTGGCGTATCTCCCCATGCCTTTTTATTTGGATGGCGTTGGGGTGGAGGCTGAGCTTCCGGCAGGAATGCCTCTCTATCGCGGCGGTCAGCCGTATCATACGCTTCTTCCTCCAGTCGGGGTAGTAACCTGCGCCTTGGGTAACTCTTGGAGGGATGCTTGAGTTTATATTCCTCGGCTACGAGGACTTCAGTCCATTTGTCAGCTAGCAGATCTTGATCAGCTTGAAGCTGCTGCTACTTTTTCTTTAGGCTATTTGTCGTGGCCATAAGCCTGCGCTTGAAGCGCTCTTGTTCGACGGGATCCTCTGGTACGGCGAATTCATCATCGTCGAGGCTTGCCTCATCTTCGGAGGGCGGCATGTAATTGTCATCCTCCTCCTCTCCGCTAGCCGCTCTCTCAGGAGAGCTGGCTCTTTCATCCTCCTGATCTAACTCTTGCTGGAGGGGGTTTTCATTGTCTTCGGCGCTATCCGGAGTGTTATTATCTCCTGTGCCGGTATCACCATTTTTGCTTTGGCGGGACTTAGAGCGGCACCGCTGACGTCAGCGCTTGGGTTGCTTCTTGGAGGGGTCATCCTCCGCTATCTCGTCGCTATTGCCTTCATTGGGTGTATCCACCATGTATATGTCATACGACGAGGTGGCTTTCCAGTGCCCTATAGGTGCTGGTTCATGTTCGTCTCCTACATCGTCGTCCATATCGTCGATGTCTTCGGATTCGAAGTCGAGCATGTTGGTTAAATCATCGACAGTGGCTACAAAGTGGGTGGTGGGTGGGCGTCGAATTTCTTCATCATCCGCATCCCAGTCCTGTTGGCCATGATCCGGCCAGGGCTCTCCTGACAGAGAGAGAGACCTTAGTGAATTCAGAATGTCGCCGAAGGGCGAGTGCTGAAAGATATCCACAACGGTGAATTCCATGATCGGCGCCCAGTCGGATTCGATTGGCAGGGGCGCGGATGGTTCGGGGTCCGGAGGAGAGTCCGGCACCTTGGAGTCACGGGCTGCGCAGAGGATGATGCTGGTGTTCGGCTCGATCACTGTTGAGACTGCAGCCCCTGAGGTGGTGTCTAGCCACCCATCCTCGATTAGCGCAGCTGGCTCCGAGCTAAGGGTCAGAGCTGATGCGGGCGCGGCCTCTGGGGTACCGTCCGATGGCAGAGCTAGGTCATACCCATCGCGATAGTGCGGCGCGCCCGGCTGTGGCTCGAATCTGTCGAAGATCAAGTCCCCACGTATGTTGGCCGTGTAATTCAAACTTCCAAATCTGACCTGGTGGCCAGGGGCATAGCTTTCAATCTGCTCCAGATGGCCAAGCGAATTAGCCCGCAGTGCAAAGCCGCCGAATACGAAGATCTGTCCGGGGAGAAAAGTCTCACCCTGGACCGCATCGCTATCGATGATAGTAGGAGCCATCAAGCCTAACAGCGACGACACAGAGGAACTCTCAATGAAAGCACCAATGTCGGTGTCAAAACCGGCGGATCTCGGGTAGGGGGTCCTGAACTGTGTGTCTAGGCCAGATGGTAATAGGAGGCAAGGGACACGAAGTTTTACCCAGGTTCGGGCCCTCTTGATGGAGGTAAAACCCTATGTCCTGCTTGATTAATATTGAAGATATGGGTGTTACAAGAGTAGATCTACCATGAGATCGGAGAGGCTAAACCCTAGAAGCTAGCCTATGGTATGATTGTATGTTGTGATTGTTGTCCTACGGACTAAAGCCCTCCGGTTTATATAGACACCGGAGAGGGTTAGGGTTACAAAAGGTCGGTTACAAAGGAGGAGATATCCATATACGTATTGCCTAGCTTGCCTTCCACGCCAAGTAGAGTTCCATCCGGACACGAGACGAAGTCTTCAATCTTGTATCTTCATAGTTTATCAGTCCGGCCAATGGAGATAGTCCGGCTGTCCGGAGACCCCCTAATCCAGGACTCCCTCACTCTCCACGTGTAGTACTCTTCCGATGGAAGTCGTTCCTTGACCACGTTGACCATGCCGCGCGAAGAGCACCACGGAGGTGGACGACGGCAAGGCCTAGGAAGGGGATGACGCGGAGCCGGGGAAGACGCGGCAGTAGAAGCCCGCGCAGAGAGGAGTACGAGGGTTCACTGGTTCGGCTGCGGTGTGAGGCTGCCATTGCCGCAGGGCCTGGCCAACGGTGGGAATAGTAGGGGGCGGTGAGGCCTCCGCGGCAGCATAGCCGATCACGGGAGGCAGGAGCATGCGGCACGACCGGCGCTGCTTTGGGCGGCTGGAGCAAGAAGACCAGAGATTGAAGAAGCACTACGGTCGTTGGATGGACATCGTATGGTCACTGGAGCTAGAATCGTTCATATTGACTAAGTTGACAAAGCCCTCCATCCCCGTCAACTTAGTAGGCCCACAAGTCAGCCTCCCACAGTGGTGGGTCCCAGCTAGCAGGGGGTATTCATTTTTTTGTGCGTAATAAGGAGGCACTTCCATGCGTGCGAAGATATAGCTTGTGGGTCCGACATGTCAGTGGGGGGAACGTTTTTTCGCAAAATACAGAGGCCCTTCCGGTGGGTCCCAGCTGCCAGGTGGAGGAATCATTATTTTGCGTGTACAGTCCACGGCTGATGGATGTCGTTTGTTGACCACGTTGACCAGGCTGCACCGAGAGCACCATGGCAGTGGACGACGGCGAGGCCTAGGAAGGGAACGACACAGAGCCGGGGAAGACTCGGCAATGGTTGCCCACGCGGTGGGGAGTACGAGGGTTTACTGGTCCGGCTGCCGTCGCCGGAAAATAACAGGAGGTGTGGGTGAGTAGAGGAATGGCCTGGCCAGCAATGAAGTAGGGTGGGGCGGTGCGGTCTATGCGGCAACATAGCCGGCCACGGGAGGCGGGAGCAGGCAGTCCCACCGGAGCTGGTTTGGGTGGATGGAGTAAGAAGATCAGATATTGAAGAAGTAGCACGGCCATTGGATTAACATCCAACGGTTACTGCTGCTAGAATCGTTTGTGGACTAAGTTGACAAAGCCAAAGAACACGTCAATCTAGTAGACCCACAAGTCAGCCTCCAATTCTGTCCCAAGCAGCATATAGCCCAAAATTTCTAGCCAGATTCAAATTAATTTTAAATCTAAATATACCTTAATTTAAATTCAATGAAATTTTACCCGCACATAAACAATGAAATTTAAAATATCAAAATCCGAAAGAAAACAGTATTTTGGAACTAATTGCCTGTTTGCTGTATTTTTTCATTTTACAGCCCATTTATTATTACTTATAGCCCATTTTCTGGGCAAAATGCATCCCTCCTCGTCTTGAAAGATTTCCGGCCCAGCAGGGCATAGAAAAGCAAGTAGGCCTACGTTGGTTATTCCGCAAAAAACAAAATAGCTGGCTAGCCATTTTCAGAAAGGAAAAAAACAAACTGGGTTGGTCATGTGCTAAACATATGAAATAAAATCCTGGGCTAGACGGGCCACGGGTCCCGCACAACCCAGTTGATACCCTTCTCCGTCCCGAAAAAACAAAATTACTACGCGCGCTGTTGGGTCCCTACTGTCATCCTCACCATGTATAGTCATCTCCTTATTCCTCTCGGTTGTTGACCATGTTGACAACACCGGAGGGCGGCGCCGCGGCGAGCGAACCAAGGCGGAGGACGATGGTGAGGCCTTGGACGGGAACGAACAGGAGCCGGGGAAGATCACAGTGTTGGAAATATGCCCTAGAGGCAATAATAAATAGTTATTATTATATTTCCTTGTTCATGATAATCGTTTATTATCCATGCTAGAATTGTATTGATAGGAAACTCAGATACATGTGTGGATACATAGACAACACCATGTCCCTAGTAAGCCTCTAGTTGACTAGCTCGTTGATCAATAGATGGTTACGGTTTCCTGACCATGGACATTGGATGTCATTGATAATGGGATCACATCATTAGGAGAATGATGTGATGGACAAGACCCAATCCTAAGCATAGCACAAGATCGTGTAGTTCGTATGCTAAAGCTTTTCTAATGTCAAGTATCATTTCCTTAGACCATGAGATTGTGCAACTCCCGGATACCGTAGGAGTGCTTTGGGTGTGCCAAACGTCACAACGTAACTGGGTGGCTATAAAGGTACACTACGGGTATCTCCGAAAGTGTCTGTTGGGTTGGCACGAATCGAGGCTGGGATTTGTCACTCCGTGTAAACGGAGAGGTATCTCTGGGCCCACTCGGTAGGACATCATCATAATGTGCACAATGTGATCAAGGAGTTGATCACGGGATGATGTGTTATGAAATGAGTAAAGAGACTTGCCGGTAACGAGATTGAACAAGGTATCGGGATACCGACGATCGAATCTCGGGAAAGTATCGTACCGATAGACAAAGGGAATTGTATACGGGATTGATTAAGTCCTTGACATTGTGGTTCATCCGATGAGATCATCGTGGAACATGTGGGAGCCAACATGGGTATCCAGATCCCGCTGTTGGTTATTGACCGGAGAGTCATCTCGGTCATGTCTGCATGTCTCCCGAACCCGTAGGGTCTACACACTTAAGGTTTGGTGACGCTAGGGTTATAGAGATATTAGTATGCGGTAACTCGAAAGTTGTTCGGAGTCCCGGATGAGATCCCGGACGTCACGACGAGTTCCGGAATGGTCCGGAGGTAAAGAATTATATATAGGAAGTGCTATTTCGGCCATCGGGACAAGTTTCGGGGTCACCGGTATTGTACCGGGACCACCGGAAGGGTCCCGGGGGTCCACCGGGTGGGGCCACCTGCCCCGGGGGCCACATGGGCTGTAGGGGGTGCGCCTTGGCCTATATGGGCCAAGGGCACCAGCCCCAAGAGGCCCATGCGCCAAGAGAAGAGGGAAAGGAAGAGTCCTAAAGGGGGAAGGCACCTCCGAGGTGCCTTGGGGAGGATGGACTCCTCCCCCCCTTGGCCACACCCTTCCTTGGAGGAAGGGGCAAGGCTGCGCCCTCCCCCTCTCCCTTGGCCCTATATATAGTGGGGGGAGGGGAGGGTAACCATACCTAAGCCCTGGCGCCTCCCTCTCCCTCCCATGACACATCTCCCTCCTCCCGCAGCGCTTGGCGAAGCCCTATTGGAATCCCGCTACTTCCACCACCACGCCGTCGTGCTGCTGGATCTCCATCAACCTCTCCTTCCCCCTTGCTGGATCAAGAAGGAGGAGACGTCGCTGCTCCGTACGTGTGTTGAACGCGGAGGTGCCGTCCGTTCGGTGCTAGGATCATCGATGATTTGGATCACGAGGAGTACGACTCCATCAACCCCGTTCTCTTGAACGCTTCCGCGCGCGATCTACAAGGGTATGTAGATCCACTCCTCCCTCGTTGCTAGATGACTCCATAGATAGATCTTGGTGACACGTAGGAAAATTTTAAATTTATGCTACGTTACCCAACAGTGGCATCATGAGCTAGGTCTATGTGTAGTTTCTATGCACGAGTAGAACACAAAGTAGTTGTGGGCGTTGATTTTGTTCAATATGCTTGCCGTTACTAGTCTTATCTTGATTCGGCGGCATCGTGGGATGAAGCAGCCCGGACCGACCTTACACGTACTCTTACGTGAGACTGGTTCCACCGACTGACATGCTGTAGTTGCATAAGGTGGCTAGCGGGTGTCTGTCTCTCCCACTTTAGTCGGATCGGATTCGATGAAAAGGGTCCTTATGAAGGGTAAATAGCAATTGGCATATCACGTTGTGGTTTTTGCGTAGGTAAGAAACGTTCTTGCTAGAAACCCATAGCAGCCACGTAAAACATGCAAACAACAATTAGAGGACGTCTAACTTGTTTTTGCAGGGTATGCTATGTGATGTGATATGGCCAAAAGGATGTGATGAATGATATATGTGATGTATGAGATTGATCATGTTCTTGTAATAGGAATCACGACTTGCATGTCGATGAGTATGACAACCGGCAGGAGCCATAGGAGTTGTCTTAATTTATTTATGACCTGCGTGTCAACATAAACGTCATGTAATTACTTCACTTTATTGCTAACCGTTAGCTATAGTAGTATAAGTAATAGTTGGCGAGACAACTTCATGAAGACACGATGATGGAGATCATGATGATGGAGATCATGGTGTCATGCCGGTGACGATGATGATCATGGAGCCCCGAAGATGGAGATCAAAAGGAGCAATATGATATTGGCCATATCATGTCACTATTTGATTGCATGTGATGTTTATCATGTTTTTGCATCTTGTTTACTTAGAACGACGGTAGTAAATAAGATGATCCCTCATAATAATTTCAAGAAAGTGTTCCCCCTAACTGTGCACCGTTGCGACAGTTTGTTGTTTCGAAGCACCACGTGATGATCGGGTGTGATAGATTCTAACGTTCACATACAACGGGTGTAAGACAGATTTACACACGCGAAACACTTAGGTTGACTTGACGAGCCTAGCATGTGTACAGACATGGCCTCGGAACACAGAAGACCGAAAGGTCGAGCATGAGTCGTATGGCAGATACGATCAACATGAAGATGTTCACCGATGTTGACTAGTCCGTCTCACGTGATGATCGGACATGGCCTAGTTGACTCGGATCATGTAATCACTTAGATGACTAGAGGGATGTCTATCTGAGTGGGAGTTCATAAGATGAACTTAATTATCCTGAACATAGTCAAAAGGTCTTCGCAAATTATGTCGTAGCTCGCGCTTTAGTTCTACGGTTTAGATATGTTCCTAGAGAAAATTTAGTTGAAAGTTGATAGTAGCTATTATGCGGACTAGGTCCGTAAACTGAGGATTGTCCTCATTGCTTCATAGAAGGCTTATGTCCTTAATGCACCGCTCAGTGTGCTGAACCTCGAACATTGTCTGTGGATGTTGCGAACATCTGACATACACATTTTGATAACTACGTGATAGTTCAGTTAAACAGTTTAGAGTTGAGGCACCAAAGACGTTCTGAAACGTCGCAAAACATATGAGATGTTTCAAGGACTGAAATTGGGATTTCAGGCTCGTGCCCATGTCAAGAGGTATAAGACCTCCGACGATTTTTCTTAGCCTGCAAACTAAGGGAGAAAAGCTCAATTGTTGAGCTTGTGCTCAGATTGTCTGAGTACAACAATCGCTTGAATCGAGTGGGAGTTGATCTTCCAGATGAAATAGTGATGGTTCTCCGAAGTCATTACCACCAAGCTGCTAGAGCTTCGCGATGAACTATAATACATCAGGGACATATATGATGATCCTTGAGATATTCGCGATGTTTGACACCACAAAAGTAGAAATCAAGAAGGAGCATCAATTGTTGATGGTTGGTGAAACCACTAGTTTCAAGTAGGGCAAGGGCACGAAGGGATACTTCATGAAACGGCAATTCAGCTGCTGCTCTAGTGAAGAAACCCAAGGTTGAACCCAAACCCGAGACTAAGTGCTTCTGTAATAAGGGGAACAGCCACTGGAGCAGAATTACCCTAGATACTTGGTAGATGAGAAGGCTGGCAAGGTCGATAGAAGTATATTGGATATACATTGTGTTGATGTGTACTTTACTAGTACTCCTAGTAACACCAGGGTATTAGATACCGGTTCGGTTGCTAAGTGTTAGTAACTCGAAATAAAAGCTACGGAATAAACGGAGACTAGCTAAAGGTGAGATGACGATATGTGTTGGAAGTATTTCCAAGGTTGATCAAATATCGTACGCTCCCTCTACCATCGAGATTGGTGTTTGCGTTGAGCATAGACATGATTGGATTATGTCTATCGCAATACGGTTATTCATTTAAGGAGAATAATGGTTACTCTGTTTATTTGAATAATACCTTCAATGGTCTTACACCTGAAATGAATGGTTTATTGAATCTCGGTCGTAGTGATACACATGTTCATGCCAAAAGATATAGGATAGTAATGATAGTACCACCTACTTGTGGCACTGCCACTTAAGTCATATCGGTATAAAACGCATGAAGAAGCTCCATGTTGATGGATCTTTGGACTCACTCATTTTTGAAAAGTTTGAGACATGCGAACCATGTCTATTGGTGTATATGCATGAAGAAACTCCATGCAAATGGACCGTTTGGACTCACTTGATTTTGAATCACTTGAGACATGCAAATCATACCACATGGGCAAGATGACTGAAAAGCCTCGTTTTTAGTAAAATGAAACTAGAAAGCAACTTGTTGGAAGTAATACATTTTGACGTGTGCAATCCAATGAGTGCTGAGGCATGTAGTGGATATCGTTATGTTCTTACTTCACAGATGATTTGAGTAGATGTTGAGTACATTTACTTGATAAATCACGAGTCTGAATTATTGAAAGGTTCAAGTAATTTTAGGGTGAAGTTGAAAGATCGTCGTGATAAGAGGATAAAATATCTATGATATGATCATAGAGATGAATATCTGAATTACGAGTTTGGCACAGAATTAAGACATTGTGGAAATTGTTTCACAACTAATATAGCCTGGAACACCATAGTGTGATGGTGTGTCCGAACATCATAATTGCACCCTATTGGATATGATGCATACCATGATGTCTCTTATCGAATTACCACGATAGTTTCTGGGTTAGGCATTAAAGACAACCACATTCACTTTAAAAGGGGCACCACGTAATTCCGATGAGATGACACCATATGAACTATGGTTTAGAGAAACCTAAGCTGTCATTTCTTAGAAGTTTGGGGCTGCGACGCTTATGTGAAAAAGTTTCAGGCTGATAAGCTCGAACCCAAAGCGGATAAATGCATCTTCATAGGACACCCAAAACAGTTGGGTATACCTCCTGTCTCAGATCCGAAAGCAATAAGGGATTGTTTCTAGAATCGGGTTCTTTCTTGAGGAAAGGTTTCTCTTGAAAGAATTGAGTGGGAGGGTGGTGGAGACTTGATGAGGTTATTGAACCGTCTCTTCAACTAGTGTGTGGCAGGGCATAGGAAGTTGTTCCTGTGGCACCTACACCAATTAAAGTGGAAGCTTATGATAGTGATCATGAAACTTCAGATCAAGTCACTACCAAACCTCGTAGGATGACAAGGATGCGTACTACTTCAGAGTGGTACGTAATCCTGTCTTCGAAGTCATGTTGCTAGACAACAATGAACCTACGAGCTATGGAGAAGCGGTGGTGGGCCTAGATTCCGATAAATGGCTCGAGGCCATAAAATCCGAGAGAGGATCCATGTATGAAAAACAAAGTGTAGACTTTGGAAGAACTACTTGATGGTCGTAAGGCTGTTAGGTACATATGTATTTTAAAAGGAAGACGGACAATGATGGTAAGTATCACCATTAAGAAAGCTCGACTTGTCGTTAAGATGTTTTCCGACAAGTTCAAGGAGTTGACTACGATGAGACTTTCTCACCCGTAGCGGTGCTAAGAGTCTGTTGGAATTATATTAGCGATTACTGCATTATTTATGAAATCTTGCAGATAGGATGTCAAAACATTGTTTCCTCGACGTTTTTTGAGGAAAGGTTGTATGTGATACAAACCGGAAGGTTTTGTCAATCCTGAAAGATGCTAGTAAGTATGCAAAGCTCCAGCAATCCTTCTAAGGACTGGAGTAAGCATCTCGGAGTTGGAATGTACGCTTTGATGAGATGATCAAAGATTTTGGGTTTATACAAAGTTTATGAGAAACTTGTATTTCCAAAGAAGTGAGTGGGAGAACTATAGAATTTCTGATAAGAATATGTTGTTGACATATTATGGATCAGAAATGATGTAGAATTTCTGGAAAGCATATAGGGTTATTTGGAAAGTGTTTTTCAATGGAAAGCCTGGATTAAGCTACTTAAACATTGAGCATCAAGATCTATAAGGATAGATCAAAACGCTTAATGGTACTTTCAAATGAATACATACCGTGACAAGATTTTGAAGGAGTTCAAAATGGATCGGCAAAGAAGGAGTTCTTGGCTGTGTTATAAGGTGTGAACATTGAGTAAGACTCGAAACCTGACCACGGCAGAATAGAGAGAAAGTACGAAGGTCGTCCCCTATGCTTAAGACATAGGCTCTACAGTATGCTATGCTGTGTACCGCACCTGAAATGTGCCTTGCCACATATCTGGCAAGAGGGTACAAAGGTAATCTAGGAGTAGATCACCAGATAGCGGTCTAAATTTTTCTTAGAGGAATAAGGATATGTTTCTCGGTTATGGAGGTGATAAAGAGTTCGACGTAAAGAGTTACGTCGATGCAAGCTTAATACCTATCCCAATAGCTCTGAGTAGAGATACCGGATACATATAATGGAGCAACAATTTAGAATAGCTCCATGTAGAACAGTTATTTGAAATGGCTCCAAATATAGCGTAGTAGCTGCATCTACAAGATGACATAGAGATTTGCGAAGTACATACGGATCTGAAAGATTCAGACCTGTTGACTATAACATCTCTCACAAGCATAACATGATCAAACCCAGAACTCATCGAGTGTTAATCACATGGTAATGTGAACTAGATTATTGACTCTAGTAAACTCTTTTGGATGTTGGTCACATGGCGATGTGACCTGTGAGTGTTAATCACATGATGATGTGAACTAGATTATTGACTCTAATACAAGTGGGAGACTGTTGGAAATATGCCCTAGAGGCAATAATAAATAGTTATTATTATATTTCCTTGTTCATGATAATCGTTTATTATCCATGCTAGAATTGTATTGATAGGAAACTCAGATACATGTGTGGATACATAGACAACACCATGTCCCTAGTAAGCCTCTAGTTGACTAGCTCGTTGATCAATAGATGGTTACGGTTTCCTGACCATGGACATTGGATGTCATTGATAACGGGATCACATCATTAGGAGAATGATGTGATGGACAAGACCCAATCCTAAGCATAGCACAAGATCGTGTAGTTCGTATGCTAAAGCTTTTCTAATGTCAAGTATCATTTCCTTAGACCATGAGATTGTGCAACTCCCGGATACCGTAGGAGTGCTTTGGGTGTGCCAAACGTCACAACGTAACTGGGTGGCTATAAAGGTACACTACAGGTATCTCCGAAAGTGTCTGTTGGGTTGGCATGAATCGAGACTGGGATTTGTCACTCCGTGTAAACGGAGAGGTATCTCTGGGCCCACTCGGCAGGACATCATCATAATGTGCACAATGTGATCAAGGAGTTGATCACGGGATGATGTGTTACGAAACGAGTAAAGAGACTTGCCGGTAACGAGATTGAACAAGGTATCGGGATACCGACGATCGAATCTCGGGCAAGTATCGTACCGATAGACAAAGGGAATTGTATACGGGATTGATTAAGTCCTTGACATCGTGGTTCATCCGATGAGATCATCGTGGAACATGTGGGAGCCAACATGGGTATCCAGATCCCGCTGTTGGTTATTGACCGGAGAGTCATCTCGGTCATGTCTGCATGTCTCCCGAACCCGTAGGGTCTACACACTTAAGGTTTGGTGACGCTAGGGTTATAGAGATATTAGTATGCGGTAACCCGAAAGTTGTTCGGAGTCCCGGATGAGATCCCGGACGTCACGACGAGTTCCGGAATGGTCCGGAGGTAAAGAATTATATACAGGAAGTGCTATTTCGGCCATCGGGACAAGTTTCGGGGTCACCGGTATTGTACCGAGACCACCGGAAGGGTCCCGGGGGTCCACCGGGTGGGGCCACCTGCCCCGAGGGCCACATGGGCTGTAGGGGGTGCGCCTTGGCCTATATGGGCCAAGGGCACCAGCCCTAAGAGGCCCATGTGCCAAGAGAAGAGGGAAAGGAAGAGTCCTAAAGGGGGAAGGCACCTCCGAGGTGCCTTGGGGAGGATGGACTCCTCCCCCCCTTGGCCGCACCCTTCCTTGGAGGAAGGGGCAAGGCTGCGCCCTCCCCCTCTCCCTTGGCCCTATATATAGTGGGGGGAGGGGAGGGAAACCATACCTAAGCCCTGGCGCCTCCCTCTCCCTCCCATGACACATCTCCCTCCTCCCGCAGCGCTTGGCGAAGCCCTATTGGAATCCCGCTACTTCCACCACCACGCCGTCGTGCTGCTGGATCTCCATCAACCTCTCCTTCCCCCTTGCTGGATCAAGAAGGAGGAGACGTCGCTGCTCCGTACGTGTGTTGAACGCGGAGGTGCCGTCCGTTCGGCGCTAGGATCATCGATGATTTGGATCACGACGAGTACGACTCCATCAACCCCGTTCTCTTGAACGCTTCCGCGCGCGATCTACAAGGGTATGCAGATCCACTCCTCCCTCGTTGCTAGATGACTCCATAGATAGATCTTGGTGACACGTAGGAAAATTTTGAATTTATGCTACGTTACCCAACACACGGCCAGTTGTGGGAGGCGGTAGCAGGCGGTCCCGTCGGCGCTGGTTTGGCTTTGGCGGCTCGAGGAAGAAGAGACTGAAGAAACGCGGCAGACGTTGAATGTCAATCCAACGGTCAAGGTTGGCACAATCATTTGTTGACTAAGCGGACACCAAGTAGCATACTTTTTATATATAGAAAGAAAATCAAAGACTTGGGAAGGCGTACAGAACAAGCTAGTGTACCAGTAAAGAGATGTTGCCGAGTTTTAGAAAAAAGAAAGACGTGCTCCTGTAGCTGGTTCGAATCCAAACCTAGACTATGACTATATATGGTGCTATGCTACTCTGCAAGTAATGAAACTGACATATCCAACGTTCGCTTCTCCTCTTCTCTACTTACTCTGCCTAGCATCAGAAGCTCTGGCCGCAGCAACCATGTCCGCCGGCTGCTCATCCACCTGCTCTTCAGCAGGCAACAACCAGATATGCGCCAAGTCGCCACCCGTACCATCGCCTGTGGGTCTCATCACACCCCCGCCGGCACGCGCACCGCAGCCGATTGCTCATCGCAACCCGCTGTCATTGGTGTGGTGCCACTGCTGCAAATCACGCAGAGTCATCCGTCGCATCTCAACCACAATCCGCAACCCTAGCCGAGTCTTCTACAAATGCCCGAATCATTGGGTAATAATATGTTTAAGTGTTGTTCTGCTACTTTCAGTTGCTGATTTTTTTAAATAGTTTTGTTGATGATCTTCCAATTTGATTCGTGCAGAAAAGGGAAGATTCGTGTGATTTGTATTTCTGGGAAGTTGCTGATGTGGGGGAATGCAACTATGTTGATTATTTGGTTAGCCAAGGAATCCCAATACCAGCAGATTGGGGTGTTGGAAAAGTAACTGAAGGAACAACAGAAGAGGAAGATGTAGAGCAGAAGGTTAAAGATGCAGTTCCTCTGATCATGGCCAAGCAACAGCTGCTGAACGGCCTTGACAGCAATGAGGAGATGAAAGAGCTTGTGAAGATAATGGGCAAAATCGATGTACTCTGTAGGATGATTGTCTCTTTATTTGCAGTGTATGTAGCACTCGTGATGTATTCAGTGGCTACGACATGAGCACTTTGCTGAAACTAGTAATGAATGAAACATGTGTAGCAGGCTAGGCGTAGTGTTGTGAACATATAATGATTTATATTAACGAAAATCAGGTGGTATCCCCTTTTGCTCATATAAATAAATAAATAGTAGAGGCCCTGTCGGGTCAGATTTGTTCTCATTCAAAGACGTCAAGCAAATTGCAGTCCAACAGCAAACTATGTCATCAAATTCAAGTTTCACAGCCAAATATGAGTACAACTAAACAACAATGTCATCATGTTTTAGTTGTCATACAATCACCAAACACAAATCAGCATACATAACAAGTGATGTTCTCACAGCAAAATACTAAACAACATGTTCATCAGGTTTCAGTTGTCATAGCAAACACAATTTCACATAGTAGATAAAAAACGTCTTCTGACAGGCAAATACGAATCATCATCCGCAGCAGCAGCGTCAACATCTTCGCCATGTGTATTAGTCTGAATCGTAATTCCCCACAATGTCATCTTCTTCTCCGTCCTCAACGTCCTCGAACGTTGGCTTCTTCTTGATCAACTCTTGTATGTCCACAGCACGACATGCAATCTTTTCGCCGGCGTCATTGACTTGATGGTTCTCAAAGATATTAGGAACATCTGTGTTATCTTGTACATCAGGAGCAGTGTAAGCATCATCTTGTTGTGCAACTTTATTAAATGAATTCCTCTGCTCAAACCTTTGCAATACTCTCCAGTCATCGCTACATGCAAATGTATCTTCCAAGAAAAATATCTGTGTTGCTTGATTTGCCAAAATAAAAGTCTTGTTGGTCTGGTACGTCGCCTTAACATTGATGGATTTGAAATAATCATCAGCTCTGGGTTTTGCGATCCTGGAAAACAGGTTATACCAACGACAGCACAACAGAACCACACACCGATGATCCTCGAAACTAGAGATATACTACAACTAAACAATATCTGTTATGTTAGCATACATTTCAGTTGTCTCTTTTTCATACGTATTTGTGCTCATGATGGCACTGTTTTGTGTCTTCCTGCCTTCGTCTCGTGCAAGGGTGTTGTCGCGCACATCTCCAACAATGCAAGATTCATAATGTCTTGCCAGAGTATCAGGACCCATTGCTAGTGAGTAAAGGGCATCATCAACTGCCTGCCCATCCTCCCGCATCTTCTTAACCTATGGTTAGAAAATAGACAAGCTGATCATCTTATGTACTCATTATATTAAAAAAAACTAACAGTGCACTTCAAAAGCTTACATGGTTCTTGAACCATTTCGCAAATCCTGCCATAACCAGTTTGTCAATGTTTCTTGGATTTTGCGGCAGTAACTCCTCTTTGTAGATGCTACACAACATAGTGATCGCATCAAACATCTAAATATATAAGAATGTGATGTAAGTTTAGTAGATTACGATGTATAAGCTGCAGTACTGCACTTACTTGATATAAGGTAGTATCTCAGGACAGTTATTCAACACATACCAAACCATTTTGTCCAAATCTTTAGGTTTGTCCTCTTGTTGACTCTTCCTTGTAACTCGAACAGAATAATTGAAAACATTGAGCCCGGGATTGTCTTCACCCACCTCTTTGCTAAGCTGATCAGCTATTTCAATGTATTTTGAGCAGAATGTCAATGCTTCTGTAGCAATGTAGGCCTCTGCAATGGAACCCTAGGGTCTAGCTCTGTTCCTAACATAGCCCTTGAAAGTGCCTAGCCGCCTTTCAATAGGGTACATCCAGCCATACTGTACTGGACCTCTAAGTAGTGCCTCATCAGGTAGATGAACAGCCAAATGCACCATCACATCAAAGAAGGTTGGAGGATATATCTTCTCAAGGTCGCATAGGATAGTTGGTATCTTGTCTCTAAGACGCTCCAAAGCATCTATCCTGATATTCCTACTACGGAGTTCCCTGAAGAATTGTCCCAACTCTGCAACTGCTCTGTATAAGTCAGGGCAGCCCAATCCTCTAAGGATAACAGGTAAAACCCTTTGAAGTAGGACGTGGCAGTCATGAGTTTTCAACCCTTGTACCTTGTTTCCATCTGCACTGACTCTCCTTTCAGGGTTGGAAGCAAATCCATGTGGGAATCTCACACGTGACAGGACCTTGCAGAATCCTTTTCTTTTTACCTTGTCCAAGACGTACACAGCTGGTGCCATATCCCATGGTTTACCTTCATCTTGCACCTGCAAATCCTTTCTGATACCCAGGTGTGTCAAATCAATCCTAGATTTTAAGGTATCTTTCGTCTTGCCTTCAATATTAAGAAGTGTGCCGATAATGTTGTCACATATATTTTTCTCGATGTGCATCACATCAAGATTATGCCACAGATCCAAATCTTTCCAATACTCCAAGTCCCACAAAGTGGACCTGTGGGTAAACAATAATCTCTCTTCTACCCTGCCACACTTCCTTTTCCCACTACCATTACTAGGATGGTTTCCTGGTGTAATATGCCTGACCTTCTCTAATTCCACTTGCAACTCATCGGCGGTGAGCCTCTTTGGCGCATCACATTTTTCATGCTTTGCATTGAACACATGTCTTCGGTATTTTCTAGGATGCGGCTTGTCCTTGGCATTTTGTAGGTGAAAGTTCACGGAATGCACGAGCATTTCGTAGAATTGTTTCAATGTTGGTCAAACTCACTGGCTTTGCCACCACCACCTCCTCCTCCTCTTCCACCTGAGCATCAGGCAGATCAAGATGGTGATCTGCTGCTTCCACGTAGTCAATAACATTGACGTTCATAGCTTCACCATGATGAACCCACCTAGTATATGTGACTGACATCCCATACAAGTGTAGATGATTTTGCACAGTCGAATGGGGTCTTGTAACTGAATTCATACAACTGCTACATGGGCAGAGCACATCTGATTTCGGACCACCGTACTCAGCTCTGATAAAGTTCATGAAGTTTTCAACCCCCTCAACATATGCAGCGGAGAATCTTTGAGCAGAAGTTATCCAAGTCTTGTCCATCTGTTAGACATACAAAATAGTTCTTCTACTAGATATTACAGGAAAAACATATATGCTTTTTTATGAAGTCCAAAAAAAATACCTAGGTCGATGTCTAAAGCTATGGCAAGATATTTGGACGAGCAGATCTAAGTAATGAAATATATGTAAAGCTAGTTCAGCAAACAGATTTGAGTGCCAAATTATGGCAGGCTGTTTCAGCAGTCAATGAGGCCGAGCACACAGCCATCAAACTATCAAAGGCCATCGCAACAACAAAGATCGAGTATAAAACGATGTAGAACTATTTCACCTAACAGATTGGGTACTAGACCATGGCAATCTACATCACAATAAATATATGGCAAGATATTTTAGCAACTAACCAGTCTTGGAATGCCATCTCAGCTAAGCAGATTGAGTGCAGAACAGGGCAAGGAAGCTTCTTAAGCAGAGCATATTGACAGTAAACTACTTCGGCAAATAGTGAGATTAACAACGTCTATCAGCTAACATTCAGCACTACAGCGACATGAACGGGGCCTCAGTCTAGAATGCGCGTACCGTGGGAGAAGCTGACCGCCGTGCGTCTCCACACGAACGTCGCCAGCGGTGGCGGCGCTGACCGTTGTGCGCCTCCACAAGAACGTAGCCAGAGGTGGCGGCGCGGCTAGAGGACGGCAGTCTATGAGAGCGTACTGTGGGAGCAAGAGGATCGCCGAACCGCGGCACCGACGTATCGGCACGGCGGGAGGGCGGCTTTGGTGGAGCGAATGGAGTGGAGGGGGA
>NC_057800.1:671151178-671231362 GCF_018294505.1 Triticum aestivum | reverse complement strand
TTGGGGAATATTATTGGCTAGTTGGCCGAAGGGCGGTTGAATCGGATTTGGGGGGAATTTTTGGGTGTGTGTGGGGGGAGGATTTTCGCGCGGTGGGCGGGGGAGTTTGGCACATGGTCGGTTTCTCCAAATGCAGTCCCACGTGTCAGTGAAGAGGCAAGCCGAAGCGCGTTCCGTTTGCATGAGCCGTGTGCAGGACCGAACGTGTGTGGGGTGCAATGCGACCGCGACAGGAGTGATGTGAGTGTACCGCCTTTTTTCCATTTAAACTAGGTGCTTCGCCCCCTCAAAAAAATTGTTGCTTCGCGCGATCCATCGATACTACTACTAGTAATCCGGTAATCCCGACTAAAACGGCGCGGCCGGGTCTTTTCCCGCGCGATATGCTGGGAGGTTGGCTTAGTTGGGTTTTTTAGGACGAGTAATGCTACACCTATGTAATCCCAGTTACGTAATTAACGTAATGTGAAACGTGTGAGCTGTTGGTTGTAGATTGGGGGGAGGTAGGGCCCCACCACCATGAAAATCAGGGGAGGAGAGAGAGAGGCAATTTACGTTAACCCTTTTGTAGGTTCCCGTAGATGTAGAAAGATGTGAAATGCATGAATGTGTAGTGGACATACTATTGGAGTGCCTAAGATAATTTGTGTATGCATAGACCCTATGTGTTTATTTTACTTCGCATGTTGGATTTGTCTCGGTTCAATAAAAAGCAAAGTTGGTGATGATGGTGTGCCTGTCATCCTGCAATATAGGTCGTCCGATCTATATCTAACGGATAGGAAGGAAACTATGACAATTTACCCGCACTCCTCTCCACATTTGCAGATAAGGCTTTCCCTCGTTCATCCTTTTCACCCACAAGATCTCGATCTTCCGTGAAATGCACGGGCATCTTGCTAGTACTCCTACAATATGTATATTATTGTGAAAGTTCATATACACCGGCCGAGATTAATGCAAACACGGCAGATTTTCATTACATTTCGAACTTTTATAGGACAGAAAAATAAAAGAAACCCGACCCTAAACCTATTCTACGGCGGCGACCAACGTCCTCCATCTGCGATCTCTATGTACGGGGGCAGGGTTCAAGACCCGTGAAGTGAAGGTGCGGTCTCTGGCAAGGAAGAGTAGAACACGGGATACGGACCGGCCAGTTGGCACACCATGCCCTGCCGCCTCCCATGCCCTACTCATCCTCGGAGGAGTCCCTGACCTCGGCGGTACCGGACGTTGGACGGCGGCAAGTAGGACGCGTGGCTGACGGTGCTCCCGTCGTCGGCCGCCAGCGTGGCCACCGCTTGTGCGGTCACGTCCGCGTCCGGCTACGCCGCTATTGCGTCGCAGAGGCGACTGGAGCGAGGGCGGCGACCTCGACCTTCATCCCCGAAGACAAGCTCTCCGACAGAGCGTTCGCACTTGCGGTCATGGCAGATGTGGTGCCAGGTAGGAGGACGATGCGCTATGGTGTGGAGGTTAGCTGGGCGTTGCCGCTTTAAGTAGCGCATTCAGGTGAGGCCAAGCGTCCGGGTGCGTCATTAAGTCGCCAGAGTTGGTTCCTCGGGCACCGAGCCTCTTAACGACGACATACAAACAGACGGCATGAATGTGGGCAGCTGGCGCCGGCTGGGAACGCACCGCGCGATGGCGCGAGGGACAAGGGTTCTGGTGTGCCAGGGTAGTCAGCTACGGTCGTGGCAACGTTGGAGCTGCCCTTTGCTCACATGCGATCCCCGCATGTCATTGAAAAAGCAAGACGACCCGGCATGGTCTCAGGTCCAGAGGATGCAGTTGGCCGCACTACACCACCCCGCGGACGTGTCGCGGCGCCCCATGCATCCTCGACGAGCCAGGTGTTGGGGTATGTTTGGATTGTGGCCAAAGTGCACCTTACCAAAATTTTGTTCATGACCCAAAGATTGGTCTTTGTTTGGATGGTTGCCATTTTTTGGCATGCCAATGAACTCTAGCCAACTCTAGTTCATTTTTCTTGCCAATGTCGGCCAAATCATGGGCAACCAATACCTCAACCAAAATTTTGGTCATGACCCAAAGATTGGTCTTTGTTTGGATGGTTGCCATTTCTTTGGCATGCCAATGAACTCTAGCCAACTCTAGTTCATTTTTCTTGCCAATGTCGGCCAAATCATGGGCAACCAATACCTCAACCAAAATTTTGGCTACCCAATGCTTTGATGGGGCAACCAAACATACCGTTGGTCGTGCCACAGCAGTAACGCCACCCTCGGCACACTGAAACCGACCATGTGTAGCTACAGTATGAGCGTGTCGCTCACCGCGGTCGTCGTGTCCAGAGGCGGTGCTGGAGCTGCGCCCCGTTGTTGGCCCCAACGACCCACATGAATGGTTCTCAGTGGCGAGGAGGTCGTGGGCCAGCTCCTCCATTGGACTAGTCTGCCCCACATGTCGGTTTCCCTATTTTCTCGGCCATATTCAAGCGTCAGTGCTCCGTGTTGCGCATTAGGCCTTTCACTATGTAGGCCAAGCGAGACAACTTATTGTTTATTTGAGTCGTTCAAGTATAATCATGTGGCATTTGCTTATTTCTCATTCCTCTCCAACCCTCTTCTCCATCGATCATGTCGCCCTCCAGTCGAGTCCATCCTCCCGCATGCCTCATTTGAACATTCCGCCGAGTATCATTCGCATGTACCCACCCTAGTCCTCTTTCAGTAGATCTCCGGACCCCGAGATGAAATCGAGAGGGAACGAGTGGGGGCACATGATACCTAAGGCGGATTCAAAATTTTGAACTGGTGATCATAGCATCCGCAAATCATATATAAAGGGTATTCAATGTTCGTTCCGTTTTTGAATGTACAATATACTCCCTCCTATCCTTTATAGTTTACATATGAGTTTTTATGTGTAGTCAAAGTATCTCTACTTTGATCAAAAAGGTATCAACATTCAACAACACCCAATCAATATTGTTAGATTCATACGTACTCCTAGATTTGTACTCGAGATGGTTTCCAATTTGACTATTGACAAAATTAATAGTACATGAGATGTATAATGTGAAAATTATATCATTGGAAACTCCTTTCACATACGAATTTGACCATATTGTCACACCCTAGCTAGTCATGCATCAGAGTGTGTGCATCATGTTTAAATTTTCCATTTAATTTGAAATGGGGATCTGTGAAACCCTCAGAATCATTTTTGAAATGATCCAATTAAAAATTTCTCCAAAAGGGTCCAAGAAAATGCTCATGTTGCTCTCTGAAAATATTGGACAGAGATAAAAATCAAACCAATATTTTTAAGAGCTCATAGGTATTTATTTTGGGCATTTGGAATTAATGCATAAATATTTGCATTGGAAATATATTAATTATATATATTAATATATGTCCAAATATTATGCCAATTATAAAGGAGCTCTGGAATAATATATCTAGCTCCTGCAAAAATTGGCATAAGGTAAATAAATGATTTAATATATTATTTAAATCAAAACAAATGTCAGAAATTAGAAAACAGAAATAATTGAAAAGGGAGAAGCTTACCTGGGCTCCTCCCTGTGCAGCCCAGCCAGCTGGCCGGCCCAGCCAGCAGGCGGCCCAGCCCGCCTCCCTCCTCTGTCGTCTTCGTCCTCGACAGAGGGAGGGGAGTGTGGCCGGCGCGCGCGCGCACCACCGCGCCAGGCCACCTGCTCGGCTGCCTGCCTGCCCTCCCCTCCTCGCTCGATGCCCCGGACGACGCCACGCCCTCCCCCCTGCTCTCTCTCACTCTCCCTCGGTTCTTCCCTCCTCTCCCTCGCTCTCTCTCTCACATGGCCGAACACCACCCTCGCCGCCGTTCCCCATAGCAGCCGTCACCGGCCACCCCTCGCTCCCCCGACTAGCTCAGGAGCTCCGCCTCGACCCCCTCTTCCTCCCCACCGCTCCACGGGTCTCCGGAAGCCCTGCATCGCCGCCTACGTCGCCGTTCCCCTCCTCGGCCACCGGAGGTCATCACCGTCGATTCGCTGCACTCCGGCCGTCCCCGAGCCCGCTAACCATCCCTGCAGCTCCGCGGTGAGCCACTGACTCGATTCCCCCTCGCCCCGTCGTCCCTAGCCTCCTGTAGCTGCCGCCCCTTGAGCTCCGAAGCTCGACGCCGCCGGCGATGTCGCCGGCGTGGCCACGGTCACCGTAGCGCCCAACCGAGCACACCCACGCCCTCACCGCACCGCGTAGAAGCCGTAGGTGCCAACCCCGCATCCCCGCAGCCGTTGTAGCCTCGACCCCGAGCTCAACCGAGCTCCGGCAGCCGCCACGGTCGTCGCCGTCGACGGTACAGGCCACCCCAGGCACGGCCACCACCACCGTTCGACGCGCGGGAGCAAGAGCTCTCCAACGAGCCCAAGCACGGCCTCGCCCGTGCCCTGTAGCGCGATCCCGCATCGCGCCGCCGTCTCGGACCTCGCCGGCGTCATGTCGCCGGTGGGTTTGACCCACCTTGACCACGGCAGGAACCCCCCTGTGTCCCTGACAGGTGGGCCCAGCCCTGTAGCTAATTAGGATTAGCACTAACCGAATCAGTTAAACTAACTGTCCCCCCTGACACTGACAGTGGGCCCCAGCGCCACTAATTACTAATTAGGATTAATTTAACCCTGTTAAACCCCCCTGTCACTGACGTGTGGACCCCACACGTCAGGTTTGACCCCAGCCAGCCGCAGTTGACCACTGACGTCATGCTGACGTCATGCTGGCGCAATAATTATATTTCTGGATTTAATTTAATCAGGAAATTCCAGAATATTATTTAAACTTCAAAAATTCATAACTTTTATTCTGTAACTCCAAATTGGACAAATTATATATGAAAAATGATCAGAAAAATCCAATCTATCCATCTGTACTATTTTCATGCATGTTTAAACAAGCTAACCTGCTGTTTATCATAGAACAAGATAAAACACCTTAAATGGCAACTTATGAGTTTGAACTTTGAATCAATGGTTCAAATTAGTTCAAACCCATCTGTTCTTAGTTGCATTAGCCCAATACATTCAATTTGCCATGTCTCATGCATGCATCATATTGTTGCATACTGTTTGGTAATGTTGTGTATCGGTGCTCTCTGCGGCAGGTTCTGCCCCCGAGGAGTACCGTGATAACCCCGACGAAGAGCAATACCAGTGCACGGAACCGTCAGGCAAGCAACCAACCATTTGATCATATCGATACAATCCCATGTTCTCGCTCCTGCTCTCTTTTACTGCATTAAGACAACGCGTTTCAAACTGCTGTGTGCTACGGTAGTTGAACCCATTTCCTCTGCATGACCTGTCATTGCCACAGTAACTAGATGAAACCCACTAGCATGTGTAGGAGTTGTTTGAGCCATATGTATGTGTTGTTTCTACCTTGCTATGCCTGCTATGCTTAGAGTCGTGTCAGGTCTGGTTCATCTGGGTGATGGGCTAGAGTGAAATGTTTATGTCGGTAATGAGAGTGGTGTGGTGAACACGATTTGGTAAAGGTATCGATGAGAGGCCATGTAGGAGTACATGGTGGGTTGTTTCATTGAAGCCGACCTTAAGCACTGAGATCTGTATGTGTGATTTAAGATACAGCTACTACCATGCATTGGGCCCTGAAATATGACCCCGCTCGACTTCTTATTCACCCTAGCTCTCTTTCCAGGAGTTGCAAGTAGTTTCTGGTGTTTGTAGCCTACTGGAGGCCGTGGACAGCGCTGACCGTAGGGGTGGGCTGTGATGCGGTAGGTACGTGGCACGGTGTACCGAATACCCGTTAGGTATCTCGGGAACCCTGTTCACATCGTTCGGGGCCGTATGGGAAACCTCGGCCGGACTCCCTGCGGATGGAACCTGGATAGGCGATAAACCTGGACTGGAGGCTTAGGTGATTAGGTAGGTCGTGGCCGACACCCACGTTGGGCTTCCGCTTGAAGGTTGCCGAGTACATGTCGTGTAAACGACGGTAAGTGGTGAGAGCGTGTATGAAGAAGTACACCCCTGCAGGGTTAACATGATCTATTCGAATAGCCGCGTCCGCGGTAAAGGACTACTTGGTTGCCTATACAGTTCATAGACAAGTAAATGGAAACTACTAAAAGCCTCAAGATAAGTGTGAGTGCCGAGGATGGCTCTTCCGTAGGAAGACGGAGGTGGATCCTCGGTAGTGTATTGAAGTGGTGAGTAGTGGACTCGTGTGCGCAAAACCATTTCAAGTTGGAGTATCGTAGGATAGCCTAGCCAAGAGTCAAAGCTGGCTTGCTGCAATAACTCCACCAACCCTTCTTGATACTATGCATGTATGTAGGATCTGATGTAAGTCTTGCTGAGTACCTTTGTACTCATGTTGCTATAATCTACATTTTTACAGAAGACGCTGCAACCCCTTCTGATGGGTTCTATGTAGACGTTGACATCAACGAGTAGGCTAAAGGCCCAGGTGGTGACCCTGAGCTTGTGAAGGACCACGTAGTATAGCTAGGCTTTCCAAGCCTCTTTTATTTTACTAGTTGTCTGTACTCAGACAAGTTACTTCCGCTGCTGGTTTGTATGACTGTATGACTTGTATGTTGGGTCGTGAGACCCGTACCTTTGTGTATGTTATGTATGGCTCCCTGAGCCTTAAATAAAGTACTTGTGTCGTAGAGTCATGTTGTGATGCTTCGTTGTATTTGCACATATCGAGCATATTGTGTGTATGATTGAAATGCTTGGTATGTGTGGGATCTGACTATCTAGTTGTTTATCTTTAGTAGCCTCTCTTACCGGGAAATGTCTCCTAGTGTTACCGCTGAGCCATGGTAGCTTGCTACTGCTCTGGAACACTTAGGCTGGCCGGCATGTGTCCTTCTTCGTTCCTGTGTCTGTCCCTTCGGGGAAATGTCACGCTTTGAGTACCGGAGTCCTGTTAGCCCGCTACAGCCCGGTTTACCGGAGTCCTGCTAGCCCAGTGCTACAGCCCGGACCCACTTGCTGATGACCGACACGTTCGAAGCTGGGTCATGGATGCCTGTCCCTGTAAGTCTGTGCCACTTTGGGTTTACGACTAGTCATGTCAGCCCGGGCTCCTTATCATATGGATGCTAGCGACACTATCATATACGTGAGCCAAAAGGCGCAAACGGTCCCGGGCAAAGGTAAGGCGACACCCGTGGGGATACCGTGCGTGAGGCCGCAAAGTGATATGAGGTGTTACCGGCTAGATCGATGTGACATCGAGTCGGGGTCCTGACAGCGTTGGCATCAGAGCCGGACTGCCTGTAGGTTCTCCAAGCCAAACTGGTCGATGTTGAGTCTAGAAATTCTTTAGTTATATGTAGGGGAATTGTTTGTGGGTTGGAACGTAAGGCTCTTTTTACTCCTTTATCTTATGACATTCTGATCTGAGTCAGTCCATTCTTCCACCGGGGGTTAAGGAATTAGGATCTATTCTCTCTATCAGGATCACGTGTTACTAATCAGTAGTACCTTATAAGTTTGATGGATACAAGCCTAGTTCAGTTCTACTACCACATTATGTTGTTAGAATGGATTCAGAACTTTGATATGATGATGTTGAGTGTGTACGAAATCCTTTGTCAAATGTCTCAAAATCCTTCTTGAGCATTTACAGCTGTTATGCTGCCGAAATTTTGCTAGAAATTCTAATGCCTTTGCATTATGATTGTGCTTTCAGATGGCCACTCGCGACCTCAATCAAGTGGTTCGCCTGACTCGATGCCTAGATGTACCCGGCCATACTGCCAAGTTGGTCAGGGTAATGACTGAGGCTGGATACCGCTGGTATCCTGAGTACACGGTCGAAGAGCAATTCCGAGACTTTAATCAAAGCCAGTATCTCTGCACTGTCAGGATATTTCCATCTTATCCTGGATCCACCGAGCCTCTTCACTGCTCCTATGGACTCGGGGTTACTATTGAGATGGCTGTGCAGGACGCCGCCTACTCTATGATGACCATTATGCGAGTCAGATCTGGTTTATTTCGGGACTCTGATTTCCGGTATATGCCAGGATCACTTCCGGGAGCACAAGGGTATCTCCAGGCTATCTATGCTGACCCCACTCAGGAGGATTCACGGACTCGCACCACTGCTGAGATGCTCGAGGATAAGGACCGTGAAAATCGGGCCTTAAGGTTAGAGCTCTTCAATACCCGTGCTGACCACTGGGCCACTTTGACTCGGTTCGCACCGGCGGTGCAAGCTGGATATTCAGATATGCGCGATCTCTATCCTGTGAGATCTGCTCTGCCAGACGTGATGGTTTGGCGTGATGTAGGAGGCATCACCCCACCTCGCGGTCCCCGCAGGCCACCGTCTGTTGGTCCAAGGCCTCATCCTAGCCCCTATGGTCCACAAGCTCCGCGAGATCGTCTGTTTCCGGATGATCATGTTGAGCTTCCAGGCTATGGAGGTGACTTCTACGAGGACTACTACGGATCGGTCTGAGTTAGTGGTAGTATCACTAGTTCGCACTAGCTGTGTCGTCTATCGTCCTGCGTGACTCGTGGGATATGACCTAGTTTGTACTCTTTCCGGAGGTGTAGAAAAATAATGTATAGGAGCTTGGGATGCCTCCGATGAGATGTAATCCTCTTTTCACCGTAATAGTACTTTGTTTGGTCTTGTACTAAACCCTGTATGGTGTGTATGACGATGGAATAAAGAAGCAGTTTCTGTATCTACCATGTCATACGGATGATCATCTTGCATTTCGAGTTATACCTTACATTTTATATCCTATGTCGAAATTTTATCATCCTGACTAATTCATTGTCTTGTTTACCTAGGATGGTCAACACGCGCGCTAACCCTGCTTCTCAAGAGCAGGCCGAAGGCAGTGAAGGCAGGAATGAAAATCTGCCTCATCCTCCTTCCCTAGCCGAGGTTATGATGGAAGCTGAGAGAAACAAGCGGGAGACCAACCGTTTGTTGGAGCGTATTGAACAGAACACAGCACACCATCAGAGGACTAACGTGGTGTCACTCAGTGATTTTATCAAATTACATCCACCCACGTTCCACCACTCCGTCGAGCCTCTCGACGCTGATGACTGGCTTCGCGGTATCTCTCACAAACTGCGTTCCGCGCTGGTAGCGGAGGCTGACAAGGTCACCTTTGCTGCATATCATCTTGAAGGCCCCGCCAGTCTATGGTGGGAGAATTATGGAGCTATGCGCCCAGCGGGCCATGTCACTACTTGGGCTGAATTCAGCGAGGCTTTCCGTGAACATCACATTCCGGAGGGTCTCATGGACCGTAAACGTGAGGAATTTTGCAGTTTCACCCAAGGCCGACTTTCTGTGGATGTTTACAGCAGGGAGTTTGGTAATCTCGCACGATATGCAACCGAGGAAGTTTCTACTGACGCCAAGAAGCAAGCAAGGTTCCGTAAGGGCCTTAGTCCTGAGCTTCGCCGTGACCTCCGTCTGCATGAGTGCACATCTTTTCAGAAACTTGTCAACAAAGCCATCAGTGCTGAAACTGGTCAGACTGACTATGACGCAACACGCAAGCATGGCCGTGACATGGGTTCCTCATCCGGTGCTGGTCCTCAGAAGCGCCGCGTGTGGGTACCCAACACCGCCCTGCCACCCAGGTTCACACCGAGGCCATCCTTCCAGGCGCCTCGCCCCGTTCAACAGTCTGCACCGGCCAAGCCCTATGGGGGTCCAACCAACAATGCTCCTCCACGTACCAGTTCCGTGACTTGTTTCAAGTGTGGGGAATCTGGTCACTATATGCGTGAGTGTCCCCAGACCAACCCCAACCAGTCTGCTAAAGCTGTTGGCCGTGGCAAGCCGACAGGAAAAATATTCCACGCCAAGCCGGTCACCGCTTCACGTGGCCATGTCAACTGTATCTCTGCCGAAGAAGCTCAAGAGGATCCCAACGTCGTTCTCGGTACGCTTCTTGTTAATTGCCACCCGGCATCTGTTCTTTTCGATACAGGAGCCTCTCATTCTTTTATATCTGAAAACTATGCTCGTTTGCATAACGTCGCATTCGGTGATATGCCAACCTCTATGGTAATTCAAACTCCGGGATCCAAATGGCAAACTTCTAGAGTAAGCCATGGAAATGAAATCCAAGTCGACAGACTTGTTTTCCTCGCGTCTTTGATAGCCCTTAAATCTTCAGATATTAATATCATTTTGGGTATGGACTGGATGTCAGCTCATCAAGCCAAAATTGATTGCTTCTCTAGGACTGTTCAACTCACCCATCCTTCGGGGAAGATAGTCAATGTCTTGACCCGAATAGCCAAGCGACAATTATATTCTCTTAACGCCAGCCCTTTGCCAGACCTTGAGGACGTTCCGGTAGTCCGTGACTTCCCGGATGTCTTCCAGAGGAATTGCCAGGTGTTCCACCTGACAGGGATGTTGAGTTCGTAATAGACCTCATTCCAGGAACCGTTCCGATTGCTAGAAGACCTTATAAGATGGCACCCCTAGAACTAGCCGAGCTTAAGAAACAACTCGATGAGTCCTTGAAAAAGGGTTTCATCCGACCTAGTTCATCTCCGTGGGCTTGCCCCGTCCTATTCGTCAAGAAGAAGGATGGTACGGACCGGATGGTTGTAGATTACCGACCTGTCAATTTGGTCACAATCAAGAACAAATATCCGCTTCCCAGGATCAACGACCTGTATGATCAGCTCGCTGGATCCTCAGTCTTCTCCAAGATGGATTTGAGGTTGGGCTACCATCAAATCAAAATCAGAAACGGGGACATTCCTAAAACGGCCTTTGTTACTCGTTATGGCCAATACGAGTACACCGTCATGTCCTTCGGTTTAACCAACGCTCCAGCCACCTTTTCTCGGTTAATGAACTCAATCTTCATGGAGTATTTGGATAAATTCGTCGTGGTTTACCTCGATGATATACTCATCTACTCCAAGAACGAGGAAGAACATGCCGAACATCTAAGGCTAGTGTTGAAGAAACTTCGAGAGCATCGCCTTTATGCCAAATTTTCTAAATGTGAATTCTGGTTGCCAGAAGTGACCTATCTGGGTCATGTAATATCTGGTAAAGGTATTGCTGTTAACCCTGAGCGAGTTCAAGCCGTCCTTAATTGGACTCCACCTGAATCGGTCAAGCAAGTTCGGAGTTTTCTAGGCTTAGCGAGCTATTGTCGTCGCTTTGTCGAGAACTTCTCCAAGGTTGCTAAACCTCTGACCGAACTCCTCAAGAAAGATAAGAAGTTCGAATGGACTCCACAATGTGAGCACAGCTTTCAGGAACTGAAAAGACGCCTGACTTCTGCTCCCGTACTGGTACCGCCGGACTTCTCCAAAGACTTTGTTATCTACTGCGACGCCTCGCGACAAGGACTAGGTTGCATCCTTATGCAAGATCGACATGTAATTGCCTACGCTTCACGGCAATTGCACCCACATGAGGAGAATTATCCTACTCATGATCTAGAGCTTGCAGCCGTAGTCTATGCACTTAAGACCTGGCGACATTACCTCCTCGGTAATCGTTGCGAAATATTCACTGATCACCAAAGTCTGAAGTACATTTTCACCCAACCGGATCTGAATCTCAGGCAAAGACGTTGGGTTGAGTTGATCACAGACTTCGACTTAGGAATAACCTACACCCCAGGGAAAGCCAACGTCATGGCTGATGCGCTAAGTCGTAAATCTTATTGTAACAACCTGATGTTACAACAAAGTCAACCGCTTCTCCATGAGGAATTTCGGAAGCTTAACCTTCACATTGTACCTCAAGGTTTTCTTTCCACCTTGGTGGCAAAACCTACCCTTACGGATCAGATTATCAAAGCACAGAAGGTAGATCCGGGAATCTCCCGCATCAAGAGAAACATTCAGAAAGGAATTGCGAATTGCTTCTCCATTAATGATCAAGGGGTCGTATACTTCGGGAATCGACTAGTGGTTCCCAAAGTGCGAAACCTGAGGCGCTTGATCCTTAAGGAAGCTCATGAATCTCCTCTCACCATTCATCCCGGTAGTACTAAGATGTATCAGGACCTACGCCAGAGGTTCTGGTGGACTAGGATGAAGAGAGAAATTGCTCAGTATATTGCAAATTGCGACGTCTGTCGTCGTGTAAAAGCAGAGCATCAACGGCCTGCTGGCACCCTTCAACCCTTAGCTATTCCTGAATGGAAATGGGATAAAATTGGTATGGATTTCATTACCGGTTTTCCCAGGACCAAGAGAGGGAATAATGCTATTTCGTCGTTGTCGATCGTCTTTCCAAAGTAGCCCATTTCCTACCTGTTCGTGAGAGTATAACCGCTAGTCAGCTGGCAGACTTATACATCTCCCGAATAGTGTCCCTCCATGGTGTTCCTTTGGAAATTAACTCGGATCGAGGAAGTCTTTTCACCTCTCGATTTTGGGAAAGTTTCCAAAATGCTATGGGAACCCGTCTCTCCTTTAGCACCGCCTTCCACCCTCAGTCGAGTGGTCAAGTGGAACGCGTCAACCAGATTCTAGAAGACATGCTTCGAGCCTCTGTTATCTCATTCGGAATGGACTGGGAGAAGTGCCTTCCATTTGCCGAATTCGCTTACAACAACAGCTATCAATCTAGCTTGGGTAAAGCCCCTTTTGAAGTTCTCTATGGACGACGGTGTCGAACACCCCTTAACTGGTCAGAGACCGGGGAAAGACAATTCTTTGGCCCGGATATGATTCAGGAAGCAGAAGAACAAGTTCGTATCGTTCGTGAAAAGTTGAAAACAGCCCAATCTCGTCAAAAGAGTCAATATGACCGAAAACATAAGGCTATGACTTTCGAGGTTGACGAGAAGGCTTATCTTCGGGTCACCCCTCTGAAGGGAACCCATCGTTTCGGTATCAAAGGCAAATTGGCTCCTCGTTACATTGGACCTTTTCGCATTCTCGCCAAACAAGGAGAAGTTGCCTACCAGTTGGAACTACCTCCGCACCTCTCCAGAGTCCATGATGTCTTCCACGTTTCCCAACTCAGGCGTTGCTTCTCGGATCCTATCCGTGAAGTGGACCACGAAACGCTTGATCTCCAAGATAATCTTACATATCGAGAGTACCCCATTCGTATCCTCGATCAGGTCGAACGTACCACCCGACGTCATAATATCAAGTTTCTCAAAGTTCAAGGGTCGCACCATTCTGAGGATGAAGCAACTTGGGAAAGGGAGGATCGTCTTCGACTTGAGTATCCCGCCTTCTTCCCGGAGGAACCCAAATCTCGGGACGAGATTCTTTTGAGTGGGGGTGAGTTGTCACACCCTAGCTAGTCATGCATCAGAGTGTGTGCATCATGTTTAAATTTCCATTTAATTTGAAATGGGGATCTGTGAAACCCTCAGAATCATTTTTGAAATGATCCAATTAAAAATTTCTCCAAAAGGGTCCAAGAAAATGCTCATGTTGCTCTCTGAAAATATTGGACAGAGATAAAAATCAAACCAATATTTTTAAGAGCTCATAGGTATTTATTTTGGGCATTTGGAATTAATGCATAAATATTTGCATTGGAAATATATTAATTATATATATTAATATATGTCCAAATATTATGCCAATTATAAAGGAGCTCTGGAATAATATATCTAGCTCCTGCAAAAATTGGCATAAGGTAAATAAATGATTTAATATATTATTTAAATCAAAACAAATGTCAGAAATTAGAAAACAGAAATAATTAAAAAGGGAGAAGCTTACCTGGGCTCCTCCCTGTGCAGCCCAGCCAGCTGGCCGGCCCAGCCAGCAGGCGGCCCAGCCCGCCTCCCTCCTCTGTCGTCTTCGTCCTCGACAGAGGGAGGGGAGTGTGGCCGGCGTGCGCGCGCGCCACCGCGCCACACCACCTGCTCGGCTGCCTGCCTGCCCTCCCCTCCTCGCTCGATGCCCCGGACGACGCCACGCCCTCCCCCCTGCTCTCTCTCACTCTCCCTCGGTTCTTCCCTCCTCTCCCTCGCTCTCTCTCTCACACGGCCGAACACCACCCTCGCCGCCGTTCCCCATAGCAGCCGTCACCGGCCACCCCTCGCTCCCCCGACTAGCTCAGGAGCTCCGCCTCGACCCCCTCTTCCTCCCCACCGCTCCACGGGTCTCCGGAAGCCCTGCATCGCCGCCTACGTCGCCGTTCCCCTCCTCGGCCACCGGAGGTCATCGCCGTCGATTCGCTGCACTCCGGCCGTCCCCGAGCCCGCTAACCATCCCTGCAGCTCCGCGGTGAGCCACGGACTCGATTCCCCCTTGCCCCGTCGTCCCTAGCCTCCTGTAGCTGCCGCCCCCTTGAGCTCCGAAGCTCGACGCCGCCGGCGATGTCGCCGTCGTGGCCACGGTCACCGTAGCGCCCAACCGAGCACACCCACGCCCTCACCGCACCGCGTAGAAGCCGTAGGTGCCAACCCCGCATCCCCGCAGCCGTTGTAGCCTCGACCCCGAGCTCAACCGAGCTCCGGCAGCCGCCACGGTCGTTGCCGTCGACGGTACAGGCCACCCCAGGCACGGCCACCACCACCGTTCGACGCGCGGGAGCAAGAGCTCTCCAACGAGCCCAAGCACGGCCTCGCCCGTGCCCTGTAGCGCGATCCCGCATCGCGCCGCCGTCTCGGACCTCGCCGGCGTCATGTCGCCGGTGGGTTTGACCCACCTTGACCACGGCAGGAACCCCCCTATGTCCCTGACAGGTGGGCCCAGCCCTGTAGCTAATTAGGATTAGCACTAACCGAATCAGTTAAACTAACTACCCCCCCTGACACTGACAGTGGGCCCCAGCGCCACTAATTACTAATTAGGATTAATTTAACCCTGTTAAACCCCCCTGTCACTGACGTGTGGACCCCACACGTCAGGTTTGACCCCAGCCAGCCGCAGTTGACCACTGACGTCATGCTGACGTCATGCTGGCGCAATAATTATATTTCTGGATTCAATTTAATCAGGAAATTCCAGAATATTATTTAAACTTCAAAAATTCATAACTTTTATTCTGTAACTCCAAATTGGAAAAATTATATATGAAAAATGATCAGAAAAATCCAATCTATCCATCTGTACTATTTTCATGGATGTTTAAACAAGCTAACCTGCTGTTTATCACAGAACAAGATAAAACACCTTAAATGGCAACTTATGAGTTTGAACTTTGAATCAATGGTTCAAATTAGTTCAAACCCATCTGTTCTTAGTTGCATTAGCCCAATACATTCAATTTGCCATGTCTCATGCATGCATCATATTGTTGCATACTGTTTGGTAATGTTGTGTATCGGTGCTCTCTGCGGCAGGTTCTGCCCCCGAGGAGTATCATGATAACCCCGACGAAGAGCAATACCAGTGCACGGAACCGTCAGGCAAGCAACCAACCATTTGATCATATCGATACAATCCCATGTTCTCGCTCCTACTCTCTTTTACTGCACTAAGACAACGCGTTTCAAACTGCTGTGTGCTACGGTAGTTGAACCCATTTCCTCTGCATGACCTGTCATTGCCACAGTAACTAGATGAAACCCACTAGCATGTGTAGGAGTTGTTTGAGCCATATGTATGTGTTGTTTCTACCTTGCTATGCCTGCTATGCTTAGAGTCGTGTCAGGTCTGGTTCATCTGGGTGATGGGCTAGAGTGAAATGTTTATGTCGGTAATGAGAGTGGTGTGGTGAACACGATTTGGTAAAGGTATCGATGAGAGGCCATGTAGGAGTACATGGTGGGTTGTTTCATTGAAGCCGACCTTAAGCACTGAGATCTGTATGTGTGATTTAAGAATCAGCTACTACCATGCATTGGGCCCGAAACCAATGGACCCTCTCGGCTTCTTATTCACCCTAGTTCTCCGTCCAGGAGTTGCAAGTAGTTTCTGGTGTTTGTAGCCTACTGGAGGCCGTGGACAGCGCTGACCGTAGGGGTGGGCTGTGATGCGGTAGGTACGTGGCACGGTGTACCGAATACCCGTTAGGTATCTCGGGAACCCTGTTCACATCGTTCGGGGCCGTATGGGAAACCTCGGCCGGACTCCCTGCGGATGGAACCTGGATAGGCGATAAACCTGGACTGGAGGCTTAGGTGATTAGGTAGGTCGTGGCCGACACCCACGTTGGGCTTCCGCTTGAAGGTTGCCGAGTACATGTCGTGTAAACGACGGTAAGTGGTGAGAGCGTGTATGAAGGAGTACACCCCTGCAGGGTTAACATGATCTATTCGAATAGCCGCGTCCGCGGTAAAGGACTACTTGGTTGCCTATACAGTTCATAGACAAGTAAATGGAAACTACTAAAAGCCTCAAGATAAGTGTGAGTGCCGAGGATGGCTCTTCCGTAGGAAGACGGAGGTGGATCCTCGGTAGTGTATTGAAGTGGTGAGTAGTGGACTCGTGTGCGCAAAACCATTTCAAGTTGAAGTATCGTAGGATAGACTAGCCAAGAGTCAAAGCTGGCTTGCTGCAATAACTCCACCAACCCTTCTTGATACTATGCATGTATGTAGGATCTGATGTAAGTCTTGCTGAGTACCTTTGTACTCATGTTGCTATAATTTACATTTTACAGAAGACGCTGCAACCCCTTCTGATGGGTTCTATGTAGACGTTGACATCAACAAGTAGGCTAAAGGCCCAGGTGGTGATCCTGAGCTTGTGAAGGACCACGTAGTATAGCTAGGCTTTCCAAGCCTCTTTTATTTTACTAGTTGTCTGTACTCAGACAAGTTACTTCCGCTGCTGGTTTGTATGACTGTATGACTTGTATGTTGGGTCGTGAGACCCGTACCTTTGTGTATGTTATGTATGGCTCCCTGAGCCTTAAATAAAGTACTTGTGTCGTAGAGTCATGTTGTGATGCTTCGTTGTATTTGCACATATCGAGCATATTGTGTGTATGATTGAAATGCTTGGTATGTGTGGGATCTGACTACCTAGTTGTTTATCTTTAGTAGCCTCTCTTACCGGGAAATGTCTCCTAGTGTTACCACTGAGCCATGGTAGCTTGCTACTGCTCTGGAACACTTAGGCTGGCCGGCATGTGTCCTTCTTCGTTCCTGTGTCTGTCCCTTCGGGGAAATGTCACGCTTTGAGTACCGGAGTCCTGTTAGCCCGCTACAGCCCGGTTTACCGGAGTCCTGCTAGCCCAGTGCTACAGCCCGGACCCATTTGCTGATGACCGACACGTTCGAAGCTGGGTCATGGATGCCTGTCCCTGTAAGTCTGTGCCACTTTGGGTTTACGACTAGTCATGTCAGCCCGGGCTCCTTATCATATGGATGCTAGCGACACTATCATATACGTGAGCCAAAAGGCGCAAACGGTCCCGGGCAAAGGTAGGGCGACACCCGTGGGGATACCGTGCGTGAGGCCGCAAAGTGATATGAGGTGTTACCGGCTAGATCGATGTGACATCGAGTCGGGGTCCTGACACATATGCTTTGTGTAAGTTGCATGTCATATATTATTACTCTAACATTTGGTCAAAGTTAGCCTCGAAAAACGCATTAGACCATGTATGCTTTGTGTAAGTTGCATGTCATATATTATTACTCTAACATTTGTGTAAGTTGCATGTCATATATTATTACTCTAACATTTGGTCAAAGTAGTATAGTGGAAGTGGATCCTCTGACGTAGGTATCCCTGCCTTACCCTCCCTTTCGGTCACTTACTGGCGGACCCCATGCTTGCTAGGCCCCGCATGTCAGTTACTCAATGGGTTCGGCCACGTCAAGGGATCCTCATCCGTAGTATACTCCCTCTGTTTTTATTTACTCCGCATAAAACGGAGGGAGTGGTGGTATAATAAATGACGCGGGCGGGGGAGGGGGAGGGATGTCGGTTTTCTCTCAACTGCGGTCCCACAAGCAAGCAAAAACGCAAGACGAAGTGCATTCCATTCGGTGAGCGACATGGAGGGTCCAGCGTGCCGGGCTGCAACACAAACGCGACAAGAGCGATGTACAGTCAAAACCGATTGACCGGTCGTCACCGAAACCACTATTCACACCAGAACCTTCGCTGCTCGGCCTATGCCAGCCACTGCCCTAAAACCACACCAAATCTCCAGCCCATTCCCCCACCTTTTGATCCCCTAGCCCGCATCAAGCGTCCCCTAGTTCGCCGAAAAGCCATGGTGCGCCGCAAGATCACTTACTACAAGATGCTGACGCCGGAGCGCCGCGCAGAAATCACGGTGATGGTCGGCGCCACAGACCTCCGTTCCCAAGCTCTCTTTGCGGCGGGCCAATCCCCGAGTTCTCTGGAGCCAAGCTATGAGGAGGAGGAAGCCGATCCAATGTTCATGGCGGAGGTCGCGGCGCAGAAGGATCCCGATGGGTATGAGACGATGGACGTCGACTTCGTGCCGGCGTCCGAGTCCCCCATGGTGCAGGCGGACCAGCGGTTCAACATGGCGATACTAAAGGAGGACCGGGAGGTAGAGGCTCAACTCGACGCAGAGCGCGCGCATGCCGCTACCATCGAGGCTCTCCTGCAGGCGGAACCGGATGTCGTGGATGTGAACCGGGCGGCGGAGGCTCAACTTGAGGCGGCGCGCGCGGATGCCGCTGCCATCGAGGCCCTCCTGCAGCGGAACCGGACATCCTGGACTTGAACCGGGTGGCAGAGGCTCGACTCGATGCGGAGGCGCGGATGCCGCTGCCATCGAGGCCCTCCTGCAGGCAGAACCGGACATCGTCGACTTGAACCGGGCTGTGCTCTCGTCCGTGCAGAGCGCTCGCATGCTCCGCTTGAACGAGTAGCTGGAGGCCGAGGACAACCATGGTGCGGAGACACACGTCGGCAGCAATGGCTGGTTCGCGCCGGCAGCAAAAGACGACGAGGCCATCTCTTTCCACGAGCAGTGATAGTTTTTCTTTATGTTGTTGTTTTTATGGATCTTTTGCTGTGTAAAAACATATATTTGTTATGCAAGTCGCCTGACTTGGGTCAGTCTACCATTTCAAGCGGTTGGATGAATATCCTACGTCTTCTAACCCTTATTTCCTTCTTCCTCACCTCTTCTTCTTCCCCAACAGACCACCGCACGGGTCGTACGGATACTCCCCAACCTGCAGTTGGATAAACATACTCTATGAACGAAAATTATGTGTCAGCGATAGGATGGCTGAGTTTAGTTTGTTCACATGCGACAGCATGTGTCAGTGAGGGTGCGTTCCCTTGGTTGGGTTTGCAGCGTGCAGGAGCGACTGTGTGAGGGTGCGGCGCGACCGCGGCATGCAGGAGCAACCGTGTGAGGGTGCGGTGCGACCATGACAGCCGTGCGCAAGTGTACCTCCTTCTCATTTTGAAAACTTTAGACAAGCTTGGCAAAAATGTGTGACAAAGTTTGGCAATGCAAGGCCTAGACCCAAACAGGATAAGTACGTACGTACTAGGAGTACTAGTGTTAAAAAAGAAAGGCGGGGTTTTCCTTTGCGGGATTTAATCAATACAAATCCTTGTTTCACGTGTCAATTAATGCGTATTTTTTTCTCCAAAGACCAAAGAGCTAACCATCTCACTCCTCATCGCTTGATTAATGCAACACCATGCAACCCAACCTTCTCACTTCCGCATGCATGCATGTCGTCTCTCTCTCCCCTGTCCATCTCTCTGCACACATGTGCCTCTCACTCTCTCTCCTGTTTCTGCATGCAATCAGCTCTCTCTGCCTTGGGAAGATGCAAAGCACATGGGAAAGAGAGATGGGATTACTGCAAGCACGCATGCGGTGGAAAGGGATGGAGGGCCCGGTGGGAAAGAGCAGCGAAAAAATGCCAATGCATAGAGCATTGCGGGGAAAACGAAATTTTCTTAGACGCAGACAAAAAAGGACCGGAGGGAGTACTACTTGGAGTACTAGTGCGGTGAGATGGTTTCTCGAAGAAGACGATGGAGAAGAGGAGTCAACGAAGAGTGAAATGATGGTTGCTTCATCCGTGCTTTTGTGATTTGACGCCTCACTACTTTGTGATTTGTGATAGAAGGGACAGGGGAGTAGACTCTGTGCTCTATATTGTACTACATGCGTCCAAACATGGGAGAAAGAGGAGAGACGTTGCATTTTTCTATTCCTTCAATCAATCAATCAGGGAGCTTCGGTTCCATCTTTTTGGCTTTGGAAACACTGTCCACAATGGTTCCCACGATGCCAAAAGTTATTTTCACAATTGGCTACACATTGTGGATGCCCTTAACCGCACCACTTGGTTTTGCTCCTGTGTGCTATCTATACAAATCTCAATCATATTGACCTAAAAAATTATAGAATCAAGATTAGTAAAAAGGAGGTGATTTTGCCGCGCGGATGGCAGGGGAGGTTTCTTATTTGAGCAATGCTACATCCACGTAATGGTTTACGTAAAGTTACGAACTAATGTGATGTGAGACTATTTGATTAGATTAAAGGAGAGGATTAGGCCCACCCCACCTGAAAATCAAGGGGGCATATATAGATTAGATGGAAAGTATACGTAGCAGCTACGTGGCCCTTTGTAAGTCTAGGATTAGGCTTCTTATTTTCGGAGGACGTTGTCCTCGCGGTTTGCTAACATGCGGTCCCACGTGTTAGTGCTTTACCAAGCCGATCCGCATCCCACATGAGGCAGAACAACGGCAGAAGCAACAGGTGGTTAAGTTGAAGAAGATGAGGGAGAAGCGGATTCAGCAACGAGTGAAATGATGGTTGCTTCGTCCCTCCAACTTAACTGTGGGAAAGGTGCAGCTTTGTGATTTGACGCCTCATTGCTCATTACTACGTCGGTGCCATGACTGGGGTGCTTCACCCCGGCTACTCTGCACTGTATTCCGGTATGACACGTGGACCCGGTAGCTTGATGTCCCACATGTCGGCAAAAGGGACTAGAAGATTTATGAAAGCGAGCGCTCCACTCTTACGACGGAGGAGTAGACGACACGACGGCCCAGTGAACTGTCACTTGTACTGTATAGTACTATAGTTTTGCTGTTTCTCACGATCCATCGATACAAACCCGATTAAACAGGAAATGGCAGGATTTTTCCCACGCAGTAGATGATACTGGCCATACATTTCAAAGGCAATTTTAATGTATGCAAACTGAATAATTATAAGTAACAATATGATATCTAGTAAAACTAAAAACACATATGATTTATTGTGTTAGAGTGTAATAGTAGTGATGTATTGCATAGTTGTTAGATGTAACATGCGAGAACATGTAGATATGTAGTTTTTGAGGGCCTACAGAGAGAAAAGCGTAATACGGTTACCGAACTTCAGAATAAGCTGATTACGATCACTATATACGTTTTGCGGTGATTATACGGTCACTTGCTCACAGTTCAGCATCGGATTGCACTCTGTTGACCGGCCAAATAGTCTGCGTGGCACCATGTTGACTAGTTAAATTGACCATGTTCCTTGTGGGTCCCACCTGTCAGTTCGCATAGGCAAAAGGTCAGATAAGCACAAATTTACGCAGGCGCGACAAGGCTCCAACCCGTGCGTGGGAATCACCTGGTTGTGTATGTGTCTGTCAGGGCCTAATGTGTGCGCATGCACGTGTAGGTTGAGCACTTGAGCGTGAGAGTGTGCGTTGGTCGTGTGGTGTATTGGTGTGTGCATGCATGCGTGTGTGCGTGCGTGTGAGTGTTGCGTGCGTGCGTGGTTGCGTGTGTACGTGTGAGTGTTGCGTGCGTGTGTGGGTGCATGTGTTGCATGGATGCAGTTCGTGTGCATGCGTGCGTATGTGTATAATCACCACACCAGCTCATGTGTGTTAAAACAGACGGCTCAGCATACCAATACAAGGCCACCTTGTCCGCTGTGCCCGCGGTCATGACTTCGAACCACCGTCCAAATAGTTTTTTGTCGTTTGTTTTCATTCTTACTAGCAAGATGCCCGTGCGTTGCACGTAACATCAAGATGCATTTGTATGACTTGTTTATCTTGTGAGAGAAAAGGATGAACGAGGGAAGGCCTTATTTGCAAATGTGGAGAGGTGTGTGGGTACTTTTTTGCAAAATTGCCATAGTTTATTTCCTATTCGTCAGATATAAATCGGACGGCCTATATTGCAGGATGGCAGGCACACCATCATCACCAACTCTTTTTTTTTATAAGAGTGTATTTTATGTATTTTATAAGAGTGTAGATGTAGAGTAGATACAAGTCGACAGGTGGGCGCGATGGTAGTGAGATAATGTGATGCAACACTAGAGGTGCCACATGGAGCATTTAACTGGTCAACTAGTCATGTCATGAGCAAATACACAGTTGTACGGTGAGCCCGTGACTGTATAATAACCACTAAATGTAAATGGTGACCGTAATGAGTGGATTCTGAAGTCCAATGTACGTAGCGTGCTTTCGCTTCAAATACAATGATCGTCATTGCATATATCGCGAGAGAAAGATGAAACATGCGTGAATTTTCTGGGGGCTTACTTTTAGAGGACCTGGAGATAGTTTTGTGTGCATACGTGAAAGGGGCATACAGGGGGGTATGCGATGGAGAGAGAGATGCTCTTCGTTTCTCTTTATTATGACTAACTTTGTATATAGTATAAAAATATACAAATTCACAGTGCGGAATAAATATCATTGTGGGCACCATGCAATGCAAATTAGCGTTCGTACTCCTCCATATAACTTTGTAATGTTGTATATATGTAGAAACTCTAAAATAATTTTTTGGCCACACTTTATTCAAAAGGAATGTTGTATGCGAAATAAACGTGAAGAGAGGGCTTTTTAGATCAATGGGGCACGTGATGTAACATGTGTGAATGTGTAATTGATGCATTTGGCGGGGCCTAGAGAGGTATGTGTGCGTATTACATATTCGAGAGAGGCATGGATAGAGGGGCCGACGGGGGGCGTGGGAGAGATAGCATGAGAAATGAGAGTGGTCTAGAGAGAGAGATGAATATGACGTCACGACAAGAGGTTCCATTCCCTTGAGTGTGTATATGCAAGGGGGGAGGGAATAGAGGCACCAGGAGAAATTTTCTGTGTGTGGTGTTTGTGTTGGTATGTGTGGGTGTGAGAAGATAATGAGACGTGGGGGCAGAGGGTGTGTCGCCGCGTGAGGTCCGGTGGGTCGAGGTGAGGCCCTTCGTTTGGTTCCGTCCTGCGCCACATTGGTCGGCCCGTGACACATCTAGGAAGACCCATGGATGACTAGTCGTACAAGACAAAGATAGCAGAATTGTGAAGGACTCTGTGTCCACTGACAAAGCCGGCTAGGATTTGTAACCCTAGGTTCTCGGACTAAGGTAACCCCTTTATCTCTGATATTACTATTCATCCAACCTAACTTTAAGGGGCATCCTACAGATGCTCTGCTAGAATCATACTCGTCGATTAGGAAGAGAGGTGTGAGACAATGCGTGAGAGACAGGCGTAAAGATAATGTGTGTACATGAGACACGTAGGCAGATCCATGTATATAGAAAGGGTTGGTGAGGATTGTGCGTGTGTATGTTTGCGAGAGGAAGAGTGCTTGTGATAAAGGTTAGTGGAAACAGTTGTAAATGGTTACGAGAGGGAGGGAGGGTTATATCTAGAGCATGTGTGTGAGAAAGACACCTCAGGAGAGAGTGTGTGAGCATGTGTGAGAGACCATCGATGAAGAGTGAAACTACACGTAAAAGACTGCTCTACACATTGATTAAAGATATAAATTGTATCCAAATATTAGGATGGGATCATGATATTTGCAATTCGCGTAAGGAGCGTTCATTGATCCATCAGACATCTAGATTCTATCGAATTTGAGCATATCTATGTTATTATTTGACACAATTGATCCACATAGTTAGTATTTTGAACTCAAGACAATGCATCGCTTTAGCAATCGAATATAAACGTGAGTATAGTTCATGTTGTGTGTGTAAAGCACATTATACATACGAAAGTTACACAATGGACATTATAAATAGCTACCTATGAACTAGCATACATTTGAATTCAACTTAAGGTGGTTTAAAAAAATCGAATTCAACATGAAGTCCATTCAATTATTTGAATTTGATATCATGGCATTTGTAAACCATACCTAAATTATGGGGGCACCAATCTTTGCTCTGATTTTGTACATAATAGCATATGTAGTCATGTACAAAATAGATTCAAATTTAGCTCCTCCATTCCAAAATAATCGTAGTTATAGGATTTTCAAGTGTCAAAATTTCAAAAAGAAGCGGATAATTTAATGAGGTTTTCAAACATACAGGGTCAAATATAACGTTGTCTATTTAGGTCAATCCTAATAGTTCAAGAGTACTCTAAACGTGAATGCTTATGTTTCAAAATTTCAAACGAAACGCTGAAATAGCCTCTACTTGCCCGAAACCGCGTGAGACCAATGTTTGGTAGTACAAGGAAATTACTTTTCTAATAACTCCGACCCGTGAAACCTACCGGCCCGACGTCCAAAGGTCTAAACCGGGGTAGGTTTGTAGCTTCATCTAGACGCCACGCAATCGCATCCGAAAAACATTCATACACAATGGCCGCCTAAGCACACATGCGCGCGGCCGAAATCGCTCCCGCCCACTATTTGGGACACCTGGGATTACCATCCTACTCCTGACCCGTAGTAGGTCCGAAATTTAAGAGGGGGACAAAGTTTGTACTTTCCCCAAATTTCAAACAAGCGCGTCCCATCTTCTGTTCAAAAAAGCCAAAAACAAGCGTGTCCCAGACCGAAACATGGTTCCCCCCCACCCGTCTGATTCCCCATTCGTAATCCGTGGGCGCCAAATCTACCTCTCTACCAGCCGCGAATTCCCGGCATCCTCCGTCCGCCACCCCCATCCCACCCATCAACTGCCGCCCTCCTCCATCACGCCGGAGCCGATACCCCGACGTCGTCGTCCACCGCAACCTCAACCGCAACGCCCTCCACAGCTAGTAGTTGAAGCCGAGGCCAAGCTGTCCGTACCCGAGCCAGTTCAACCACGCGTCATGCGCCTCACCGCTGCCGCTCCAACTTTGCCACCCTCCATCGCACCAGAGCTATTCCTGCTACGCCGTCCTTCGCCGCCTCGGATCTGCTTCCCCTCCGCCGACATACGGCCACAGCAACATAGTCAACAATTTGGCCATGGATTCGTCCAAGCCTGCACCCTCCAGAACATTGGTTTCCCCGGTAAAAAAAGAAGATCGGCGCGACATGTGGAGGTGACCACACCGGCAACCGAAAAAGGTACTCCTCTTCCCTTAGTCGTGCAAATCTTACGTCTCTGCTTGGATGGTATTCATCCCACAGAAGACACTAGTTGACCGCTTCTTCTTGATACTAGATGTTCCTAGTAACTCGTGATGCACAATGTTTCTCCTCATATACTATTTCACCTTAGCTAGAGGTCCATCGCCCCCCTGAATTTCAATTTTTGGCCAGTTGATTCCCAATTAACGGAAGCATTCCCCGGCGTAACAGGCGCTAGTACGCCTATTATGCCAGGTAAGCAGCACCTTGGTGTTTATCTTAGGGGCGTGTGCGGCCTAGAGCTACTGGCGCCTGATCTGGAGGTCGGCCGGGATTAAAGGGATGGCCTGGGGGCGTTGCCAAGCACGGCGGTGGTGTGAGGTCGATGGGAGGGCGGGGCGGCGGAGGCAGGGGTCTGGGCCGGTGGTCACTGGCGGTTCGAGAAAGATCGTCAACAGTGACTGGCGGGAGGTAGACAAAGGCCATCTGCCCGTTCCTTATAGATCGGACGGTTCATTAAAAAATCGACTGACCTATTTATTTTCAGTCGACTATTATCTTAGATATGACCACATCTGGTGGTGTGCTGGAGGAGTACCTGCATTTCCTGTGCTCATATGTTACAAAATCATACGGAGTAGAATCTAATTTTGTTTGCCATGCAATGTTGTAGAGCTATCATATGTCTCCTGTCATTTATTTTTCAACCACCTGCTATCTGCTACTTTTACAGTGCACTAGTTCTGCACACACTTCACCCTTACTCTCACTATTGTGTTTTTATGCAAGGGTATTTCAGACTCTGCTGCCACGAGAGAAGCCAAAAATATAAGAGAGAAGTCGCTCCAGCTTCGTATGCGGGTAGGCAAGACACGTTACAACGCTATAAAGGGTGCAGTGTCAGCAGATGGATACGGTAAACATAGCTCTGGAGTTGATGACCTCGCTCGCAATGAACCACCATCCCAGGTGCTTGCTTTAACTTCGCGGTGTCATATGTGGTTGCATGTTCCATATGGTGTCTAGCTTGTATTCGAAAGGCCGAAGTCGGTAAGATGAGGAAAGATATTTTTTTACATGAACCACCATCCCGTGAGCACCAGAAGACAAATAGCTAGTCAGGGCACTGGCCGAGCCAGTGACAAGCCCAGCAAAGATAGGCATCACCTGGAAGCCAACTAAAAAGTTGCGATGGTGGCGAAGCAGCCCGCCTCCCATAAGGCTCTCAGGTCCTAGATGATCATGCTCACCACTCCAGCCGGATGTCTAGCTTGTATTGCTTCCAATTTGGTTAAATTGCACCTGCTTAGCTTACACATTATACATTTGAATATGACATGCCTTTCTGTTTTTGGTACATACTAGTACATCTATGTATTAACCATATTCTTACATCAAACTAATGTTCTTGTGTATCCCTCATCAATCACTTATGACGAGGCAGGCATGCAAGGGGACTACTCCTCATTTAAAGAATGCAGCGTCAGCCTCCCGACATGATTCTCAAGAAACAGAAATGCTAGATGAAGATAGTGAACGTAGCTCTGTAGTTGATTACAACATTTCCCCTACACTAGCATCGCAGGTGCTTGCTCTAACTTGGCAGCGTGATATGTGGTTGCATGTTGCATATGGTGTCTAGATTGTAATTCTTCCAATCTGGTTAAACTGCATGTGCTAGTCTGCTTAGCTTATACATTATACCTGTTAATGTGACATGCCTTCCTGTATTTAGTACATAGTACATCTGTCTATTAAGCATGTCCTTACATAAAACTATTGTTTTTTGTATCCCACATCAATCAACATGACGAGACACCTTTAGTATATGCAGTACGATGTTAGTTGCATCTTTCATATGATTTATAGCATGCGCTACTTCTAATTTGTTGAAATTCCATTTATGATGGGACGCTTTTAACTTGGCAGAGTCATATTGGTTGCATCTTTCATGTGGTGTCTAGCTTGCATTGCTTCTTATTTGCTGGAATGGTTTCTGCTTAGTTTACACAAACAGTTGTGAACATGCCATGTCGTCCTGTTTTTCGTACATATTCCATCCTGGTATCATGTGTTTGCCTTACATCAAAGTAGTGATTGTCAGTATCATGCATGAATGAGTTCTAAAGAGAGAATTTTATTGCTTTTTCTTGTCGGTTTTACTTGACAATTCAAAATCAATAAAGCGGAAGGAAGTTAGCAAGGCAGCGGATAAAGGTGCTCCTTCCGAACGGAGGGCCTCTACAGTTTCTACTCCTCCACACCCCAAGATGATTTCCAAGACAACACATGCATAGACACTCAACAAAGCTGTGTTTATGATGAGCACGTCTCCCCTAGTGCAGCATCACCGGTGCTCCCTCTAACTTGGCACTGTTATATGTGGTTGCATGTTATGTGTGATGTCTAGCTTGTATTGCTTCTAATTTTGTTGAATTCCATCTTCTTACTTTACACATTATACTTGAATAAGACACGTGTTCCTGTTTCTACAACATACAATATATGTCTATCACACCATGTTCTTACATCAAATTACTACTGTTGTGTAACCTGCAACAATCACTCATCATAAGACACGTTTGACTTCGGAGTGTGATATAGGTTACATCTCACATTCTTTTCTAGCTTGTACTACTAATTTGTTGAAATGGCACTTATGACGAGACCATTTTAACTTGGTGGAGTGATAATCGTTGCATCTTTCATATGGTGTATAGCTTTCATTGCTTCTAATTTGTTGAAATGCCTTCTCCTTACTTTACACATCATAAGCTGTGAATATGCAATGCTGTGAATATGCAATGGCACTAATGACGAGAGACCTCTAACATGGTAGTGTGATGTTGTTTGCATCTTGCATATGATTTATTTCTTGTACTGCTTCACATTTGTTTAAACGCCATTTATGATGAGACACTGTTAACTTGGCAGAGCGATATTTGTAGCATCTTTCATATGGTGTCTACCTTCCATTGCATTGCTTCTAATTTGGTGAAATGTCTTCTTCTTAGTTTATACATCATAGTTCTGGTTATCTCTTCCGTCCTGTTTTCCATACATATTACATCCTCCTATCATGTGGTTGTCTAACATCAAAGTTCAGTTTGTCTGCATCACGCATTAATTTGTTCTAAAGAACTAAATTGTTATTCATTTTTCTTGTCGGCTTGACTTAACATGGCACAGAGAAAGAGGAAGAAACACAGAATGGCAGGGAATGAGAAGCAGATGAATCATGCAGATTCTGCTGGTACTGATGGTGCAATAGAAGGTCAAAGTCCAGCGGAAAATTCTACAAACACGGCATCCCATGCTACACGAGTTGCAAAAAAAGCCAAATAGAAACAAATAGTTGCCACCAAACAAGCAGAGACAACCCTAGTTCTTGCAACACCTACCACAGTACTACCAGCTGCACGACTTACTCGTGCGTCAACTGAGCTAGCAGCACGTTCCCAAGCTCCCTTGCCACCTGACACTACTTCCCAAGCACTCTTGACACAAGACGAGTTGTCAATATCAGATGAACTTTGTGAGCTTCAACAGCAAGAAGGTAGTTGCTGGAGTCAAGTTACAGTTGCATGCTTCTTTATATGTAGTCTCATAGTTTGATGTACACTAACACTTCCTATGTTCGTTATTGGACTAGCACCTAGGCGCAAGAGGAAACAAACATCAGAGATAATGCTCGATAGGTTAACTAAATCTAGAGGAGGAAGAATGGAGATCCGTTTTGAGGCAGGTTTAAAAAGGCCACGTGATGCTACAGAGTCAGCCAAGTTAGTATCAGAGGCAGCGGTTGCCGTTAGGTGTCATGTACGTATCCTCCCAACATGGATTTAGTACAGGAATGACAAAGACGAAACCCAGTTCAACACCTTCCTCGACCATTTATCTATAAGTATGGTTATGTATCAAAACTAGTAATATCGTCTTGCTCTGTCCCATACTTTCTAGGTTGCTGATAATGAGACTCCCATAATTTTCAACAGATGAGGTTCAAGTTGGATAGCCAAGATGATGCAACCAGACAAGCTTGCACCCATGTTTTCAAGTCTGCTCTACGACAATATCGGTATAACTTGAGGAAAACTCACTTTGAAGGCAAGACTAACAGTGAACTTTCCCAAACATCTCCAGTGGAAAATATATCGGATGAAGACTGGAGGGGCCTTGTTAAACACTGGTCTGATCCGAAGTATCAGGTACATTATATATATGTGATCAGATCACATGTTGAAGTCCTATTTACGCATGTGCCACACAAATCTATCTTCTTGTAGGTGAACTGTTCAAAGAACAAGGCCAACCGTACGAAAGTGAAATTCCAACAGACAACGGGATCTCGTAGCTATATTGCACACTGCAAGGCTCTTGTAATTAGTTGTTGTTTCACTCTTTTCGTTGTACCATATTATCAGATCTATATTGACTTGTTCGAAATGCAGAGTAAAGCCCGCAAGGACCAAAAAGTACCTGAACCAAATGTGTGGAAATCTTCAAGGACTGTCACACCAGCAAGAAGAAGGGCATGACTACACCAGTCAAAGCCGTTGCTGTAAGTCCTTAATCCTCATGCCTTTTAACTACTACTTACTCTGACTTGTGCCTTGAACTGCATGGTTTGCAGCCAATGTCTATTACTCTTTTCAATTTTATACACAATTTTCTTAGTGTATCATTGCACCTTACAAGGTTTAAAAGAGAAGAGTGATGTTCTTTTGATCTTGACCCATAATCTAGTTCCGTGATGGACTTGCCCACACAATGTTACAATTGCATGTTTGTCTGTTCTCAGTTGTTTTGTGATATGAATGATGTCATACTATGCTTACCGTATTATAAACTTCGTCTCTTTATCCTTAGCCCTCAATACAATGTGAAGAAATAGACAATACATTAGCAATGGTACATGGTCATATGTTTGGAACCTGGTTTTATTATGTACTTTGCAATAAAATACAACTAATATTTTACATGGGTTCACCAGGATAAGTTCTATATATAGACCAAAGCTATTTTGTTTGGTTTTGCTGCCTCCTTAATATCTTCTGTTCTGGTACTACTAATGTAAAACGTCAACTTTTCAGTGAGCTATGGAAAAAATGGTGGAACCGCCACCTTCTAAAGGTGGCGAGGCAACTATAACCGCAATGTCAGCTCTTGCTGCTGTGGGTCAGTACCTGTCCATTAACAGTGCCAAAAGCACGTTCCTGCGTAATACTGGGTTGGTTGTTAAGGCAATATCGTCCAAATTGCCTCATGATCAAGATATGCAAACTCAAAGCAATGTTATATCTGCGCTCCAGACACAAGTCCATTCCCTAACAGAGACCCTTTGTGAAACAAGGAGAAACATTGCTCAATGTCGTCAAGATATGCATGGTTTTGAAACCAGACTATCAGACATTTGCTATGTTGTTCAGGAGCCTAGGGGAAATGAAGGCGAGGGTTATGGTGCTCCATCGGATAATACAGCATGAAGACGTAACAGTCGGGTCAAATGAACTAAGCTTCTAAACTTCTGGTGGTGCATTTATCTGCTAGACTGTTAAGTTTTATGCTAACCTTCCTTTTGTTATATAGTTGTAATTTGTTTTGGTGTGATACAAAATTTATTCTTAACGTGCAGTCACCGGCTGAAGAAAACAGCAAGCCATTTTTGTATAGTGTAGGGTGTTCCCTATATTTGCACTGGTGGCGATCTTTTATGCCGAGTGGATGTAATCTGTGCAATCGCCTTAATAGCCTAGCATTAGTTTTGGCCTTATTTATTTTCTAGTCTTCTTTTTCCTTGGTTTGCTAGTGGCCGCAACTACCATGGGCCATATATAGGCCGTAGGATCAATGGGTCTCCTACGGGTCGTCGATAAATGGGCCTGTAATCGGTGGGCCTCGGGCTGTCGGATAAATGGGTCTACATGGGTCGTAATCGGGCGTAATTGGTATAGGCCCAGCATGGTAACAGACCGTTAACAGGCCGTAGGACAGCAAAGGCTTAATTTTGTCACATGCATAACGGGTCGTTAATGGGCCAGAATATAGGACAGGCTGGAAACGGTGCAACGGGTTAACAGGCCAGAAACGGGCCGACTCTTGCCATGGGCCGAATTTGGCCCATTAGGGTAACAAGCCAGTAACAGGCCGACTCTTGCCATGGGCTGAATTTGGCCCATTAGGGGAACAGGCGAGTAATAGGTCGACTCTTGCCATGGGCTGAATTTGGCCCATTAGGGGAGCAGGCCAGTAACGGGCCGGAAGTAATCGAGGGCCGAAAAGGAGCCCAAGAACGTATGAGCCGTCAATAGGTCGAAAGCTAACATGGGCTAGAAACGGCCCATGTAAATCACGGGCCGTTAACGGGTATAAAGAAAATTACTGTTCATTATGGGCTAGACTCACCATGGGCCTGTAAAGGGCCGAAAGATACGAAGGCCTCATATGGGCCGAAAGACATCGTGGGCCATACATGGGCCGAAAGTGAAATGGGATGGTGTTATATTCGACGGCCCACATGACATTGTTGGGCCGATTTCCTTTAGGGCCTAACGGGGCGTGAGTTAACGAGTCGTAAAATGGGCTATCTGTGAAGAGACCGTTAACAGGCTTTTCATGGGCCAGCCCGTTAACTTTTGACCAAGTCAAACAGGCCGGCTTTGTAAGCTAAATGGGCCAGTGGTGGGCCGTGGCACGTGTCGACATATCATAGGCGCCTATCTGACCCACTGACGAGCTGACACGTGTTTTGTCCGGCCAATAAGAATTTTACACGTGGAAATTTCCCATTGGTCGGGGCTGTTAATGGGTTCTCGGATCCAAAACCTGACCCGATAGCTTAACGGCGTTCCGTTACGGTGGATCCCACGTGTCGGTCACCCTTGACGAAAGCACTTCTGTGACGCGCGATTTATCATCATGGAAGTGGACACTTCCATGATGATAATTTTGGTAATGTCATGGAACACTTCTACGACATCACGGGTATGACTATCTTGATTCTGTCATAAATTTTTCATGGATGTACATGCATGACAAAATACATGACCTACTGTGACAAACACGTATCATCACGGAAGTGTATTTTTTGTAGTGTTCGTAGAATATGTAGGAATCAATATGAGCATCCATGTTCCGCTACATAGTTCTCAAACTCATAGGGTCCGCACACTTAACGTTCGGTGACGATCGGTATTATGAGTTTATGTGTTTTGATGTACAGAGGGTAGTTTGGAGTCCCGGATATGATCACGGACATGACGAGGAGTCTCGAAATGGTCGAGACATAAGGATCAATATATTGAAAGCCTATGTTTGGACATCAGAATGGTTCCGGGTGAAATCGGGAGGGTGCCCCTCGTATATAAAGGAGTGAGGAGGGTGCCCCCCAATCCTTGAGGCCCTTCTCTCCTTTCCTGTATGGCCCATTAAGGCCCACTACTTCCCCCGACGAATTCCCATAACTCTCCGGTACTCCGAAAAATACCCAAATCACTCGGAACCTTTCCGATGTCCGAATATAGCCTTCCAATATATCGATCTTTACGTCTCGATCATTTCGAGACTCCTCGTCATGTACTCGATCTCATCCGGGACTCCAAACAACCTTCGGTACATCAAATCACATAACTCATAATACAAATCGTCATCGAACGTTAAGTGTGCGGACCCTACGGGTTCGAGAACTATGTACACATGACCGAGACACATCTCCGGTCAATAACCAATAGCGGAACCTGGATGCTCATATTGGCTCCTACATATTCTACGAAGATCTTTATCGGTCAAACCGCATAACAACATACGTTGTTCCCTTTGTCATCGGTATGTTACTTGCTCGAGATTCGATCGTCGGTATCATCATTCCTAGTTCAATCTCGTCACTGGCAAGTCTCTTTACTTGTTCTGTAATGCATCATCCCGCAACTAACTCATTAGTTACATTGCTTGCAAGGCTTATAGTGATGTGCATTACCGAGAGGGCCCAGAGATACCTCTCCGACAATCGGAGTGACAAATCCTAATCTCGATCTATGCCAACTCAACAAACACCATCGAAGACACCTGTAGAGCATCTATAAATCACCCAGTTACGTTGTGACGTTTGATAGCTCACTAAGTGTTCCTCCGGTATTCGGGAGTTGCATAATCTCATAGTCATAGGAACATCTATAAGTTATGGAGAAAGCAATAGCAATAAACTAAACGATCATAGTGCTAAGCTAACGGATGGGTCTAGTCCATCACATCATTCTCTAATGATGTGATCCCGTTCATCAAATGACAACACATGTCTATGGCTAGGAAACCTAACCATCTTTGATTAATGAGCTAGTCTAGTAGAGGCATACTACGGACACTCTGTTTGTCTATGTATTCACACATGTACTAAGTTTCCGGTTAATACAATTCTAGCATGAATAATAAACATTTATCATGATATAAGAAAATATAAATAACAACTTTATTATTGCCTCTAGGGCATATTTCCTTCAGAAATTCCCAAAGAGTCTCACTTGTTTGTTACAATTAACCTACCTTTTTAAGAAATGAGAGTAGAACATGTTGAATGATGGAAACAAACACAAGCAGCAACCAACTTTGCTTTGATATTTATGTTCTGTATCATTTTTGCCATGGGACAATCTTAACTATGAATTAGCACCTCCAACCCAATACACTTTCAAGCAACAAGGGGCTAATTTGCATTAAATTGGTACAAAACCCAAAGAGTGGTTATGTAGTTTTGTTTAGTTGAGAGTGATTACGTAGGTGGCTTTGATATTGTGACACAAACAATAAAGATAACATGGCAACTGACCAAAATTTCCATTCTCTTATAAAAAAATTCCGTTCATTTTTATTTACTCCGTATATTAGCCTCCCCCTAAGTCAAACTTTATAAAGTTTGACCAAGTTTATTTAAAACAATATCAATTTTCATAATAAAAAATATATATAGTATGAAAAATATAAATGATGATTCTAATACTATGTTTGGATGTTGATATTGGGCCTCAGAATTAGATACTGGCATTGGTCTGACCCGAATGTCGTTGTTTGGATGGATGTGGCATTCGGGATTGGAAACGAGCTCGAATATCGGCCCGACCGCGGCAAATTGCGCGCCTGCCCTTCTCCAATTCGGACCCCCAGCGCTCAATATTGCCTTGCATTCGCTAGCAAGAGCCCCTCCCCGCCAAACATACCTCTTCGTTCCCGCTCAAGGAAAGGCAAGAGGCGCGAGCGACGGCGCGATTGAGGAACTCCAACGGCGGCGCAGGTGAGATCCCTCCCCTTCCTCCCTCCTCCCTCCTCCCCCCTTGTCTTCCCCGTCCTTCTCTATCCCCGGCGAGGCTCCGTTCGTCCCCGTCCTGCTCCCTCCCCGTGCCAATCCTCAACCCCCTTCCCCATCTCACCAGCCATGGCGGCCAAGGTGCTCCCTCCCCGTGGCGGCGGCGGCGTGGGCTGTCTTTTGCCTACCGTGGCAAGCCCCCCCCCCCTCGCCCCCCTGCTTGAACCCCTATCTCGACCGGCCCCATGGTTTCTTCTCACCCCCTCATCTAGAACCCTAGAAATCTTCTCTGATCCCCAATTTCTCTGCATCTTGCAGGTCACTTGGTGGGTGTATGGATCCTTCTCAGCAGCCCGATTCAAGGTATGTGATGTTCATAGGTGTGTGTGATGTTGATCTAAATCTGTCTAGATGTTTGTCTTCTCAAAGATTAGAAATTGTGGGTGTTTTAGATCTGTATTGCTGTTACAATCAACAATTATGTTTGTGGTGCATCTTTTATTCTGTTCTAGCAGGTCTTCATAGTTGCAACTTGATGTGCTAATTTATTGTGTGATGTTTGCTTCATAAAATGCTCCGTTTTATTGATTGAAAAGCTGTATAAATGATTGATGGCTAATAACTAAATTATTGTGTAGTTCCATACTATCAGATCAAGTAGACATGATTTCATACATAACTGAAGAGAACAAAAGGAGAAAGAGGAAAAGGATAAAATATGTTCAAGGATGAAGACTTTTGACAAGCATTATGCTACGATTAGCAAGATTCTTTCTCGGAGTGGATTTGCTTGGGATTGGGTCAATAACAAGCTACTCATGGATAGTGATGATGTGTGGAACAAATATGTCGAGGTAAAACATGATGTTTAATTAATTTACTCTATGTCATATATATACATGCAGGCTAATGCTTTACTTTGTATGTGTGTCCAGGCTAATGTGAAGGCAGCTTGCTACAAGAACAAAGAAGTGAAGAATTGGGAGGCAATCTGCACAATATACTCCAAAGATCATGCAACCGGTGAAGGTGCAATGACAGGTGCTGAAAGTGAAGCACAACCAGCAGAACTAGACGTAGTAGATGTCGAAGCCTCTCCAGAATTGCCACAAAAAGGCAGCGAACGGGCGATGCTATCTTGTGCATGCTTGGAGACATGAAGGGTTCTTTCCAAGATGCTTTGAAGTCACTTGAGCCACTAGAACAGCCCATTACTCCTCCTCTTGAAATCATTGTCGCGCTTGAAAAGATCCCAGACTTGGCTCGTTCAGACATGTTGCGAGCATATGGTAAACTCATCCTTAGTGAATGCTTATTCCAAGCGCTTATGGAGTTGCCCATGGAGTTTAGGAAGGAATGGTTGTTGATGCTCAATGAGAAGAACAACGTTTGACTAGTTTGAAGTTACTATGTTATTGTAATGATGAAAAACACATGTACTATGTGCTTCATTTCATCGCACTTGAATTTCCTATGTTATTGTATGAGACTTGAATTTCGTATGTTATGTCTTGTTGTCAGCTAAATGATGCTGATCTATAAGTGCTGCTGTTCTTGTTGTATTACTGCTGTTGTACAAATGTTGTTGTTGCTGCTGTGTAAGTGCTGCTGCTACTACTGTTGTATAAGTGCTGCTGCTGCTGTTGTATAAGTGCTGCTGCTGCTGTATAAGTGCTGCTGCTGTTCTATATGTGCTGCTGCTACTGCTGTATAAGTGATGCTGATGATGTATAAGTGTTGCTGCTGATGTATAAGTGCTGCTGCTGCTGTATATGTGCTGCTATCAAATAAGTGTTGTTTTTGGGTAAGTGCATCTTGTTTATAATTGTAGATTGTATTCTTTGTATATAGTCATTCAAAAAATAAATGCAGATTGCATATATTTTAGTTTCAAACATTACATGGAAGTTCAATTTTCATCATATGACAAATGAGCAATTCCAATGTAGAGGATGACCATCCAAACAAGCTTCAGAATTGAGGCTCTCATCCAAATTCCAAGTGACAATTCTGTGCACATCCAAACAAGAGAATTCGGGTTCAATGTCAATATCAAAGTCAAGCAGATTTGATATTGGGGCCAATTCAATTCCATGGCCCTCAATATCAACATCCAAACAAAGTGTAATGGTAATGATTTGGTATTGTGGATGTTAATCTTTTTTATAGACATGGTCAAAGTTTAGAAAAAGTTTGACTCGAGATAAAACTAATATGCAAGGAGGAAGTGTAAAACAAGTCTAATGGTATTATCTTTCCTCCTCTATTACTAGCATATTCATTCCACGTAGCAAATAACAACCTTTTGTAAGTGCCACACCTAAACTATATAAAAACAAATCTAGAAGGTAGTTGACGTTGATTTTTTATATTTACTTCAAAGTGCAAGCCAAACCATTTTATATTGCTAGTATTTTAGATGAGTTTAAATTTCTATTGTTTTTAGAAAGTTATTAAGATTAAAGGGTTATTTGACCAGATATGCGAAACCGTTTTCGTCCTTTCCTCCCATGAGTGAGTCTCCAAGCTAGGGTTTCTCCGCCTCGCGGCGGCGCCACCGCCGATCTGCCTCATCTCATATGGGGACATGGAGGCGTGATGGACCAAGCCCTTGCCGATGGGAGGGCTCATGCTCCATTTTTAGGTATTTTTTTAGTTGTTTAGGGTTTGTGTCCTGCTCTGGAAGATGAGGCGGTGGAGGCTCCCTAAAGATGGAATAAGGTTCTCCTCGCCTAGCCTCCGTCCCGACGATCCGTCTAGCGTTGTCGGAGGGTGTGTGTAGGTGTGTCTCCGGTGGTGGATCTGGTTGGATCGGTCTTGGTTTTTTCTGCGTTCATGTGTCCTCCGATTTGATCATTCCGATGTACGCTTCTCTTCGTCGGTGATATTATTGTTCTGGTGTGCTGGTCCTTTAGAGCCTTAGGACGACGACTTACCGACTATCTACTACAACAAGGTTTGCTGGCTTCAACGAGGGAGGGCGATGACGATGGCGCGCCTTCGGTTCCAATACTTATAGTCCTCGTTGCCCCGAAGAATAGAGACGAAAGAAAGTAGTGAAAGAAGAAACAAAGTACATGGATCAAAGTGAAAAAAACATGGCTACTAAGTCAAAACGGCCAATGAGAATGGAGATCAAGAGGGACATGAAATCTATTAGCAGCTCTATATCAGTTATTTCATTATTAGCATTCCTTAACCAATAGAAAAGGAAAGAGATCACAAGTGGTATTAGTCTCCAGACACAATTTTGGTTTAATAGTACATCACAATAAAGGACCCATACTTGTACATGGATGTAATTTCTAACCTTGATGTTTTTTTAGGGATTCTAACCTTGATGTTTGATGAATACTAGTAGATCGGAAGTTTTTCTCAAAAAAAAAAGGTTATTTGGCCGAATATGCTACCAATTCCAAAGAAAAAAAATCGGATTCCCCCCCTTGTTTTCTCCCAGAGAAAAGCCCAGACCGTGTCCAATAGCGTTTGCCACTCGGGCCAACACTTTTCTCAAAAAAAAAAAGGAGCTCGGGCTAACACTCTGTATCGCAAGAAACGGCCCAGCAACTGGACCCGGCAGTCGGCTCCGATAGGAACAGGGCAAAGAAAAAAACATAGCAAAGCCGGTCAGACGACGTCTGAAGCAGAGGAGGAGGAGACAGGATTGAGGAACCCGCGAGACGAAGCAGGAAGCCAGAGGCGCTCTCCAATCCAAGCATGTAAGCGAGCTAATCGATCCTCTTCCGTTCTTCCGCGCATCCTGCGATTAACCCTCACGCTGTCTTACCCATGTGCCATCCAGTCCGCCGGTGTTTCTATTTCTCAAGAATTTGCGTTCTTTTTGTTCTTGTTGGCAGGAGGTCGTCGATTAACCGGCCGCCGACGCCGAACGATGACGACGAGGAGGAGGAGGAGGTAGGGAAGGAGGCTTCTCTCGGAGACATCATCAACCTCAAGGTACCGCCTGCTCGCTTGCCCCCACCGCCCCTGCCCCCGCGGCGCAGCAAATCTGCGGTCGCGGGCCGGCTGTCCTTCCTTTTTTTTAATCTCTCTTGGGATTAGGGTTACTGGCGTGCTATGGGCGTGTGTTGGGTTTGCCGGCAGCTGCCGGTGCCATACGGGTGGCTGAAAATTTCGATTCGATTTGGTTAGGGTTTGATAGGGAGAGGGGATAAGGTTTTTCAAGAAGGGACAGTGGATGGTCTTAGGGTTGTGTTTTTTGCTTCTACTTTCATCGGGGTGTGGTAACAGTGAGCTGGGTTTTTGGTTTCTGAAGTTGGTGGAGAGCGGCGAGAAGGAGCGGCTGATGGAGCTTCTCCGGGAGCGGCTCGTAGAGTGCGGCTGGAGGGATGACATGAAGGCTCTCTGCAGGTTTGGCTCCTCATCCGTCAAAGTCCGGTATAATGTCTGGCATGTTTTTTACAATGGCTAACAACTCTGAAGAATGAATTATATCTGTCGTTTCCCGTCCAATAAATGGAGGAAATGATGCATTCAAAGTTCGCAGAATTGCAAGAAAGAAAAAATCCTTGAAAGAAAAACCAAACAAGACCAGATGTTCCCTATTGTTATCGGGTTGCATAGCAATCAGTTAACATTGCTGTAGGATTTCATTCGAATAAAAAACTTGCTCCCCTTCGAAAATAATGATGTTTTTATCTTTGAAGTATATTCTTTAAACTCACAACAATGCAGAGTTTTTATCATGTTTACTAGGATAGTTATGACCAAAGAAAAATAGCATATATTTCTCTTGATTTCTCGTAAAGCAAACTTAACTGCAGGCATACCACTTTCTGATCGATGAGCAAATGCATGGCTTTAGTAGGTGTTTACTACAGTTTAAACCAATACCAGTCTCTATAATACTTGCAAAGTTGCAATGAGTTAAATGTTTTGTTTTAGTACAAAAATTCCAGAGCTACAAGTAACATAAGCAGCATGTGCGCTTTAAGACATACTTTCTGCACATTCGTCAAGTATTATGAAGAGTTTCTTAACTCCGTTGCACAGGACCACTTCAACTGTTATGTTTCTGCAGAATACATGGCTATGCAGTTCTTACAGTCCGGTTCTACCTTTATTCAAATCATCTCCAGACTAATTCTATATCACTGAAATCTCTTGAGCCTTGGCAACCAACTTCCAGTTTATCACTAACCTGTCTGCTGCCTCAAGCTGTCATATTTGAGCATTCTGAAATTTGTGTTGTATTGCACACTCCATTTGTTTGGACTCAAGATGCCATGGTTTTCCCTTGAGAATCTAAAAGCTATCATTCCCCGTCGTCATTGTTGACTAATCTTATTTTTCTCTCTAGGGCTTATGCAAGGAAAAAGGGAAGAAATAATGTAACATTAGATGATCTTATTCATGTTATTACTCCAAAAGGAAGAGGTCAGTGATTTTCATTTGTCCAGTTAATTTATTTCTGGTTGCAAGAGGTATGTTACTTAGTTCCAGCGCACATTAGATACGAGTTGGAAGAATTGTTATAAAATAATATAACCATGGCTTGCATATGTCCATCTTTGCGTAAGTGTCAAGCAAGGGAAAAAGTAGTGCCTAAACTCCCAAGTCAATTGCTTCCTTACTGTAACAGGATCTGGGACAAAATTTTGGAGAACGTTCTTTTTTTGCACCTGCTTCTCGCCTCCTATGTTTGCCATAGATTTGTGCATTTTTTGTCAATAACAATGATGCTAAGCCCTAAGCAAATGTTTCTTTCATTTGTGTTGGTTCTTGTTGCACGATTATCATTTTCTCCTGCTTCTGAAACAGCCTCGGTGCCCGATGCGGTGAAGGCAGAGCTGCTGCAGCGCATCCGATCCTTTCTCATGTCTTCCTCGCTTTGGTAGCCCATGAATCACGCCGATCGGAAGGCACGTGTAGGAAGCTTGAAGCATCGATCTTGAACGCGTGACACTTCAGAGAAGCAGCAAATATCGACATAAAACGGATCTGGTGCTGTGGATGTGTTTCCTGGTCAGGCATGTGGTTGGCCCTGTTCTCTGACTGCACCATCACCACACTGTATTTGTAGCGCTACAGTGCGCGGTCTCTTCGATGCCACTTGGTAATCTTAATTAGAGAACTCAGAATCAATGCGTCTGGTAGTACTCGCGTATCTCATGTCAAACCTGATTGAGTGATCCTCATGAGGGACCAACAAGAACAGACGCCACTTTTGTCATTGTGTTGTGAAGGCCTTATCTGATACTAGTATTTTCTGTGTGCTGCATTATTGATTGTTACATGTGTGTGCTGCCAAAATTGATTTTGTTTGCCGAATATGAGCTTGTCCGGTCCTTTCGAACCTCCGAAAGATTTCACAATAGGGGCGAAAGAAGATATTTTCCGTGTGTCTCATGTCAAACCTGATTGGGTGATCCACACCGGGTCCCAGCAAGAACAGACACCTCCATTTGTCATTGTGTTGTGAAGGCCTTATAATGTTGTCTGATACTGGTATTTTCCGTGCGCTGATTCATTGATTGTTACATGTGTGTGCTGCCAAAATCGATCTTATTTGCCGACGATAAGCTTACCCGGATCACAGTCGGTAAGGAGCAAACGAAGATATTTTTTGGCCGCTGATTTTAACTTTGTGTTGGATATTTGTTTTTCTTTTCGACGGGTCTGTGTTGGATATTTGTTTGCTGTGCTGGTTCGCCCTTAATTAAGGTTTGTGTTGCTCTCTCTCTCGCTCGCTGGTCAGAGGTTTGCATACAAGACCAACGTACCATTCCATGCACATCAAAAGGCAGTGGTGTGTGATGACCCACATATCATGGGCAGTTAGCGCGTCCTTGTCACAAAGTTCGACCAAAAAGCAGCACGAATCCGGCTCCATCCGTGGCACCGCTGCAAACCACGGATTCCGCCGTGATCCACGCCGATTCGCCAATGGAAGAAAAGGCAAAAGGCCACCGGACAATTGGCACCCTGGACAGAGGCGAAATCCACTTGCCCAGCACCCATCATCAAGTTGCCACAGACCCCGCCAATCACACACACCACACACAGTGAACCCCTGGAGAACATGGCATGGTAGGTACTAGAACTAGATACACACACACAGGCATCAATCATGCCATTTTCTTTCTGGCCAACTGCTGGCAACTGAAAAACATATCCGCGGAGATCAGAGGCAGGCAACATGATATGCACAGGCCCAAGCATTTTCTCGAGCTAGGTAGGGTTCCAGACGCAGCACATGAAGTCCCCGGAGTGGACTATTCGCTTGATTATTACAAGCATATTTATATGTATAGCACTCTCAGCGCTCTCGCCATCTTTACAGTAGCTCGATTCAGGGGCTGGATCAGGTTTAGGTAGTAGTAGTAGTGGTATATCGTAGTAGATACAGCTCGGAGACGCCGCGCTGTCGACCCTATCTCAGACGGCGCACGGGCCGGGGCCGGTCTTCTGCCGCCCCTCGTCGTCTAGGGCCAGGCTGTGGACGAAGGTCGGCAGGCAGCAGCGGCCGGAGTACCAGGCCCTCTCTTTCCGGGTCCGGGCTTCCCTCACAGGCGTCGGCTCCGTGCTGCAGCCGGAGCTGGGCTCCGACACCGTCTTCCCAGCAGCTGGGGCGACGGCCTGCTGTCCGCTCTTGCTACCGTCTGCCTCTCCGGCAGCGGCGGCAGCGGTCTCTCCGGTGTCGTTCCGCGTCGCCTCTTGCAGGAGGTCGGCCAATTTTCTCCGTCCGGTCGGAGAAGCCTCCGATGAGTTGGGGCTCCGCGCGGCGTTATCAGGAAGAAACACGTTGCTCATCACGGTCTGCGCCCTGGGTTGATGGACTGGAGTGCTGCCGCGCGACGGAGTGAAATCTGCACAGCATGAAGATCATATCTTATGGTTAAGCGTGTTGCAGGAGCTGAAGACCTGAAGGTATCACATGATCTGGTAGTTGAAGATCAGTTATCCACTATTAAACTCCTGAGGGTGTCACAAAAGGCAGGCAGGCATGATTGTCTTATATTCTCAAGATTTGGCATTAGCCATATAAAATGAAGGAGCCACATGGGATGGGTTAGCTAACTGCAGCTCATAACTGTTTAGATGCCAACAAGCATGATGGTGCCAAAAGACTAGACCAAAATCAAAGGCCCTCAACCTTTTTGTCTCAAGAAGCAATCGGTGCCTAAAATAAGCCCCTCGGATTCTAGCGCGACAAACGAAAGCTACATCAGCAGTTCATCACCATATCAATCAGAGAACATGCAACTTGGCCTAAACAAACAGACGGAGGAAACAAGCCACATGCTAGTATGCTACAGATATAATATTGATGACAGAGCAGCCTCAAAAAGGAACAGCATGAACCAAACCACTGGCACAAGAGAAACATTGGTATGGAGAGGCAGCATAATTGCACACAAGAATGGGTATATATCTCTAGCACTAGAATGGAATCCTCTTATACGGTAGATAAATGTGTCTATTTCTGTGATTATTTCTGTGATTACCTCCATTTATACTGTAGAAGTCATCCTCGCAGTCGGAATCCAACCACGGTTGAGACTCAAAGAACATCTCATCCTTGCTACCTGCAAACTGGGTTCGGTTAGCTCTGCTCTTCTTAAAAGAATTATCGGATTCGGTTAGGCAGAAGTATGATTGGACCGCATTAAAATTAGATAGAAACCTCGTCGCAAAACCACTGGCTTGCACACTTATTAGATGATAATTCAGAAGTCAAGGCTGGCAGTTGATTTCAGATGAAGCGATATTAGAGCCAAAACCCAGTAACTAGGAAGCAAGTTCCTGATTCGGGGCAACAGGGAGAGACACACAAGACTGAAACTTCAAATTGGCAATTCTAAGCTGCTGCAACTAAGGACGAAACTGTGTCCCCTGGCTACAAAAACAAAGCAACCAGATAGTCTTTCCATGGTTGCAGCGGTACAGCATCCTGATTTGGGCAAGTGCCTGAATTTTTCAAGAACTTGATAAATAAGTTATGACAAGAATTTCTACAGGAAGATTTCGGTAGCCGCTGAATCCTGAACAGGTCTCTGTTTTTTGTGCGTGTGCAGTTGAATTCAGAACCAGTCTGCGCTGATAAAAATCTGCTTCTGTTGAGATGAATAGATCATCACTACCTACTGAAATTCTGAAACAATCAACCGGATTGTTTACAGAAGGGATTACCAGAACCGCAACGCCGATATCCTTGGCCATGAATGCGGAGCAGACACGAATAATAAATTAATTAATGAAGAAAACGTACTTGCCAAAAAGCCCGCTTTCCACATATATAAAGATAATAAAGAACCGACCACCAATCTGCTCCTTCCGCCGTGGAAGACAAAGATTAATCCAACCCGCGACTGATAACTGACGAGGCAAGCAAGAATCGGAACGGACGCCGTGGCAGAGAAAGATGAAGCATCGTACCGGAGTCAGGGGTCCTGCTGGGGCCGAACCCCTCGATCTTGCGCCTGAGGTCGACGAGCACGTCGCCGACGGGCGCGCCGGCGACGGCCTTGGTGTCGTCCTTGGCCGGCGGCGAGGAGGACGCGAGCAGCTGCTGCTTCTTGGGCAGCCCGACGTCGTCCTTGTGGACCGAGGCGCACGAGCCCATCCCCGGCGCCTGCCCCGCGCACACTTCTTGGAAGTTGGAACCCACGGCGAGGACGGCGGAGGCTCGACGGACAATAGACCACCCCCGTGTGCGCGGCGAGTGGAGGGAGGATGGGGATTGGGGAGGGAGGGAGCACGAGTTCTTGGGTGGAGGGGCGAATGGTACGTGCACGGGTTGGGACTGTGGGGAGGGGGTGGGGAGTGGTCGGGTATTGTTGTTTACTGGAAATAGTGCGGCGGCATCGGAGCGGCAGCGGCAGCGGCAGCCATGCTTGCGTCTCGGGATGGGGACGGCGCGAGACGGGGGAGGGGGGAGGCTGGCTGATGAAGCGGCGTGCCGGTACCGGACGATCGCTCGCAGTTAATACTGTACGTACTTGGCTCGGGAGAAAATCAGAGACTTTTCTGCTGCCGAGAGAGAGAGATGGTAGAAAAAATCGTGCGGGCCAAGATTTTCATTTATTTTTGATTGAGATGGACCCCGGGTGGTAAAAGAAAGAAAGGAAAAACGTCTGTGCTCACGAGTTGGCATGCCTACTTTCTGAGCGCATAGGTGACGCGACAGGACTGACAAGTGACACGACACGACGTTGTTTATTTGTGATGAAATTCCGCCGTGGAATTTTTGTCATTCGAGTTCTTAAACACCGCCTTCCGTGTGCCAACGTGGCGTGCTCACTCCTGTGACGGGAGATCGGAAATGTTTGGGAAGTGGAGCTGGGAGAGGAGCGGTTAGGCGATTGGAGAGAAGGCGAGGTTGAGGAAATCCGTAGGGCGATTGGGTTGGATTATTTAGGGCATGTACAATGGTGGCATCACTATACTGGTGCCCCATGCTCCACCTAGATAAAAGGTAACTGAAGCTACTGTTTAGTTCTACCTTCATCCAATGGAAGCAGTAGTAGTGTTCTCAGGTTTGGTAGCTTTTTCTCTGTACAAAAAGGTAGCAAGGTACTGTTGAGCTCAGCAATGGTGTTTTCCAACGCTTTCCCATTGGCTGCCTTGCACTTTTTTCACGGGAGAACCAGCCTCCTCTGCAGGATCCCGTCTAGCGCTGCAAGCAGCATCTTTTTCTCAGGTTCAACTATCCAAGCCGACTTGGCAGCTGGGGCACCGGTCCATCCTGGAGCGTTGGCCTTGCCCTTATGCGTCTTGCCTATCTTTCTCTCTCCTATGAGTAGTAGGGAGGCAGGGCGTACGGGTACGGCGACAGGGGCGAGACTTTGACAAAAAAAAATTGTTTTGAGGAAACAAGAGTAAGGTTACTCAAGAGGAGGAGTACATTCCGAGAGCATCAGGGTTTGAAGAGGATCAGGAACTGACGCGATCATAAGTACATCTCCATTCAGTCTAGCCGTCGCTGCCATTTCGTGTGCAAGGTTGTTGCATTCCTCCCAACAAAGGTAATTTTGTGAGATGCGAACCTCGACAGTGCTTCTTTGATGTCATGGATTATCCCATAGTGCGGAGAGCGAGGCACACCTGGGGCATTTAGCATATCAGTTGCATCCTTACAATCCATTTCCAGCTCCACTGGCCCACGATACTTTGCTCCCAAAGTCTACACTCCAATTAAGGCTGCACGCAGCTCTGCCTCCTCGACACAGCTTGAGGACGCCAGATACTTGCCTACTGAAAGGAATACGTGTCCTTTGTAGTCCCTAGCAACGGCACCGGCCCAGCTTTGCCCACTGTTCGGGAGGAAGGCCGCATCAGAGTTGATCTTTGCGGTTCCCCGCTCGGGTGCAGTCCACCTCATGTGTTCGTGGGTTGCCTCCCGGATGGGTGTCTCCATCAGCATGGCAGGGGCCTTCTCTGTATTAGAAATGGGATTTAGCGCAGCTTGCTGCAGGTCTTCCTCATATTTTAACAGGAAGGAGACTGATTGCCCGATTGTTTCTTTCCCGTTACCATGGACACAGTTATCCCTCAGAAACCAGCACCTCCATAGAAGTAGTAGAATCCTCGTCCGTGTGGTCTCAGGTACAGTGCTTAGCAGAAGTTGCAGCCAATCAGGTCCGGTACGTCGGAAACAAGCTTCTGTGGCAGGTCCCAATCTTTCCTCAGGGCATCCCTAAGCGCTCTGCTCTTTGTACATTCAATGATTGCATGAAATTCATCTTCTTCTCTACAACCACATAGATTGCAAGTATTACCCAACTCCAAAGTTCTTCTGAACTTGTTCTTTTTCGTTGCTAGTGTACTCGTTGCGATCCTCCACCCAAAAATTCTTACTTTAGGTGGAACCCTTGCCTTCCAGACGAGGTCCCAAATGCTCCTATCTTGCGCTGTCCCGGATGAGCTAGATGTTGCAGGAACATCTTGGCCTTTGAGTGATGCAGCAAGCTTATAAGCGCTTTTTACTGAAAACACACCGTTCCGCTCGCAGTGCCAAGCAATACAGTCCTCCACCTCGGCGCTCGGAATGTGGATTTTGCAGATCTCTTCCGCATCGAAGTCATGAAAGATTTGCTTAATGAGATCAACATTCCACTCCTTCCTATCCGGTAGCATTAGTTGTTTAACCCATCGTAGTCTCGATCTCCTCACAAACGCAGCTGTTTTAAGACCTTCATTTCTAGGAATCCACTGATCTCTCTGTATTCGGATGTTATTTCCATTTCCCACCCTCCAGATTATTCCTTTCTTAAGTAATTCCAGGCCAGCCTCTATCCCTCTCCAGACCGGTGACGCATCTGACGCAAACACAGTGTCAAGCAGATTGCCATGCAGGTAGTACTTTGACTTGATCACTCTGGCGCATAGGCTATCCGGATTTTGGAGGAGTCTCCAACTCTGTTTAGCTAGAAGAGCTAGATTGAAAAGGTGCATGTCTCTGAATCCTATACCTCCCGCTCGTTTTGGCTTTATCATACGTTCCCAAGACATCCAGTGTACTTTCCTATGGCCCTCTTCTTCTCCCCACCAAAAGTCTCGAATCATCCTTTCATATTTCTCGCAAAAGCCTTTCGAGAAGAGGAACACACCCATTGTATAGCACGGTAGAGCCTGAACTATAGATTTCACGTGTACTTCTTTTGCTGCATACGACATGAAGTTCTCAGAGACGTCACTGCATCTTTTTCCGAATTTGTCCATGATAGGCTGGAAGTATTCATCCTTCATCCTGCCCTCAGGTGTGGGTAGTCCGAGGTACTTGCTCTCAAATGCCTCAGCCACTACCCCCAGCAGGTTTTTGATTTCGTCTCTGGTACTTGCTGGGCAATGTTCGTTGAATAAGAGTGAGCATTTACTCTCACTCAACAATTGCCCAGTACAATTCTGGAATATGTACAACACTTTCCTCATGGTAACCGCTTGTTCCACCGTGGCTTTGAAGAATAACAGACTGTCATCAGCGAACAAAAGGTTGGATATGCCCGGGCTATTCCTTGCAATTTTAATCGGTGTCAGATTTCCTTCCTCGATCTCCTTATTGATGAGCCTGACCAGGCCGTCCGCTACGAAGAGAAAAAGATAGGGGCTAAGAGGGTCTCCCTGCCGCAGCCCCCTGGTTGGGATGAAAGGAGCCAGAAGTTCCCCATTAAACCTTACTGAATATCCGACCGTACGCACACATTGCATGACCCAGTTAACCCACTTCTAGCTGAAACCACATCTTTCTAGTGTTCCCTCGAGGGATCTCCAATCAACCCTATCATAAGCTTTTGCCATATCTAACTTGTAAGCACAGTGGGTATTATGATTGATTCTGTTGTGTTGGATTTTGTGAAAACACTCGAAGGCAATAGTGGCATTATCAGTTATCATGCGTCCCGGGATGAACGCGCTTTGAGTCTCTGATATGATCTCATCCAAGAAATGACGAAGTCGGTTTACTAGGCACTTGGAGATCACTTTGTAAATGACGTTGCAAAGACTAATGGGTCTGTAATCCTTCAGCGATTGTGGGTCTTTGCCTTTTGGAATAAGAACAATGACAGTATCATTAATCCCTTCTGGTATGTCACCATTCTCAAAGAAATTTAGGACTCCTCTTATCACATCCTCCTTTACCACATCCCAATTCCGCTGAAAGAAGCGTGCTGGAAAACCATCCGGCCCGGGAGCTTTGAGAGGTCCAATCTGAAACAAGGCGTCGGATATTTCCTTGGGTGAGAACGGTTTTGTAAGGGCACTATTCATATCCTCTGTTATGCATTTTTGGACAAGGTCTAGTAGACCATCAGGGGCCACATCAGTCTCCTGCTTGTATAGCTCCTGAAAGAAATTCCTCGTCATATCATGTAGATCCTCCTTGTTTTCTATCCACACTCCTGCACTATTCTTCAATTTTGAGATGTCATTCTTTTTCTTCCGCCATGTTGCTTTCCACTGGAACCACTTAGTATTTCGATCGCCTTCCCTTAGGTATGTGGCCCTCGACCTTTGCCTCCACATGATTTCTTCCCTCAACAAGAGTTCATCTAGTTCAGATGAGAGTTTATTGATCTCTTTCTAGTTAGCTTCCGACCATTGGTCGTTCCATAAATAGCTTAATCTCTTCCGAATTGAAGCTGACTTCTTTATTACTGACCCAAAGTCTCTGTTGGCCCATCCTTTTAAATCTTGCTGCATCCGACTGATTTTGCTGCACACTTCCTGTAGGTTGTTTGCTGTAGCTGTGCGGTTCCATCCCTCATCTATAGCCGCTTTTAGGGATGCAGCTCGTTCCCACATGTGCTCGTATCGGAAAGGACGCTGTGTCTTCTCTCCTACCGGCCTCCATTCCTTCCGTCCTCCCAGTCTCAAGAGGATTGGCAGGTGGTCCGAGCGGGAGGAACAGATGTGCTCAACCGTTGCATACTTAAAATGTTCAGACCAAGAAGGGGTAGCAACTCCTCTATCCAACCTCGCTCTTACATTGCTGCGTCCGTCTTGCTTGTTGTTGTATGTCCAGATAGGTCCTTTATATCCTAGATCCATCAGGTTGCACTCTGACAGTACCTTCCTAAAGTTTTCCATATTCCTCTCTGACCTCTTTGCTACTGAAATGTGTTCAGACTGCCACATAGTTTCATTGAAGTCACCTATCATCATCCAGGGAGCACTAGAATTAGGTTTGATTCTACGCAAAAGATTCCACATATTATGTCTTTCATGGGCCTTTGGTTCGCCGTAAACAAAAGTACCACGCCATTGTATCCCATTTGAACTCAAATGGATCAGCACATCAATATACCTCGGTCCAACGGCAAGCTTTATTACTTCCACATTTTCATCATAGAAAAGCGCAATGCCGGCACTTTTCCCAATGCCTGGCTGCGCAATACAGTGTTTGAGGCCAAGCCTCCACTTCAGATTATTAACGTACGAGGTGCTTTGCCGCGTTTCAAAGAGGAACACCACCTTGGGTTTGTACGTATGCACGAGGCATACGAGTTCTTGGACTGTCCGGGGTTGCCCAAGTCCCCGGCAGTTCCAACTTAGGACCGTCATTTGCCCTCACGGGCACCGCCATTAGCGCCCGTCAGTGTGCCGGCAGCCCCTGGGCCGGTCGCTTCCGTTCCACCTGAACCTTCCATGCTTTTGTCCTCTCCCTTTGAATCACCTATCTTCTTCTTTTTGCTCATGTCCTCTCTCTTTCCATTGGTACCTGTACTATCCTTGTGTTTGTCGCTGCCCATACCACGATCCCCACGCTTTCCCAGAATCGAGGATGATCCATCAGCTGGTTTTACACCTGGTTTCCTCAGTACCAGCAGAGTGTTCTTGTCATTTGTTTTGTGGACCCCTTTAGCTTTCACCTTTTCCCCTGAGCCACAACCCTGCTGCTTGCCTGCATCCTTCTTGACTGTCTAGTTCTCTGCATGTACCTCCTGCTTGTGCTCATTTTCCACATCGCCAACCTGCATTCCGTTCTGCAACTGAACTTCAGGCCCCCCAGTGATCATGCCCTCAATGTTGGCCTGGGGAGCCGGCGGCGCCAGGGTTGGTGTAGGGCCAGTCGCCAGCTCCGAACGATAGCGAGGAACAGGGCCAAAGCCCGGAGGGGCTTCCATGCTAGACTCTTTGGAATTCTGATCATCGTTCGCTTCATGAGCATCAACGGTCGAGCGAGGCGTGGAAATGTTGGTGGCGGCCCCCTCGTCGATCGCATCAGGGGCAGAGTTCAGAGTAGGATGTGGAGGGGTTTTGTTGGTGTTGGACCCCTCCTCCTCCATTCCAAGTTTTGGATCTGGCGTCTCCTCCGTCGTACTTTTTTCAGGTCCGAGCCTGATGGCACTAACCGCTGCAATCGCAGCCTGCACCGCCGGGTCCATCAGCACATCCTCAGGGATGTCCATGCTGTTTCCTGCTGCATGCCTCTCCGATTCTGCTCTTATCCCACATCCGACCTCCGAGTCGAAGTGCAGATAGCGACGGGCGTTGACAGTGCCATGGTTGACATAGCTATTCCTACCATTACTGTGCTTGAAAGGAGAAGCGCGCAATGTCGCCGAGAACCTCATCTTTTGGAGGTCTACGGGTAGCTTACAATCGCGCTGGCTATGACCGAGGAAACCACAGTAGCTACAGAAACGAGGGACTCTCTCATATTTGACCTCTAGGAAGAAAACTTCATTTTCAGCAAAATCATGAGACTCTAAGGTGCTACAGAGGGGCTCATCTACATCATGGTTAATGCGGATTCTGAGATAGTCGCCCCATATATTACCTTCTCTGTCCGTGTGCACCTCGAGCACTTCACCGAGCCTTCTGCCGATCTCACGTGCCACAGGTTCAGAGAGCATGATCGGGGGTGCATCATAGATACGAACCCAAATCGGCATGTGCGCGATCTCCACATCGCTTGGCCTGGCGCTCCCGTCCACTGCGGACACCAAGAAGGCGTCTCCACGGTGTGTCCATGGACCATTACTGAGGATGAACCTGAGGTCGCCCTCGTGCTCGAACTCGAGGAGAAAGCGGTTGTTCTTCAGGGGCGAATGGATGAGTCGCCCCCTCAGACCCCACTTGCTCTTGAGCTCCTTGAACAGTCCTCCAATGCTGAACAGCTGCACCGATAAGAAGAGCCCGATAGCTATCCATCTTGTTCGCATGGCCGCCCTCTCCTTGGTTAGGTTCAGGTGCACCACCTTTGGCACCTTCTTCTCCAGGACAACAGGGAAAGCAGGCGTGACAGCGCCTCTGCCCGCCGTCATGGAGCCTTGCGGCGCCGCTCCTCCCTGCCCCACAGGGGTGCGGTACGGGTCACCACTCCCCCGTGAGGATCCACCGCGCAGCGGTGGCTTGGATCCCAGCTTGCCCTTGCCGATCACCTCCAGCTTACCGGACTGCTCCATTGGTTCCTTGCCCTCACGATGTGGTTTGTCCGCCATGGGCTCTGGTTTGTTTATGGTGGATGAACAAATTGGGTCTGGTGAACTTCACAGTCCCTCGGTCCCCTCCTTAAGAACCTGTGGTCTCCAAATCTTAGATGGTATCTGATCAACCGGATCCGCCAATCCGTGATTAACTTCCATCATATGCCTCCCCGTATCATCATTACTTAGCAACTGACCTCCTCCTTTATCCGGCGGATCTGCAGAATGAGGAACCCCCAGACCCTTTTCCTCCCCGAAACGATCTCCTGCCATAAACTTACATTGCAGATCCGTTTTCATTTGATGAACTTTGCACCGGATCCTATCGAATCCCTGATCCAAGGAAACTAAGCGATTTTCCCCGCTTTCCTACCGATGTCGCATGGTCTCCTTCCTTTTTGCAGCGAGACGCCGCACGGAACCTCTCATCCGGATCCAATCCTCGCGCAAGCCCAGTGGTCTGGCTCCGCACGGGCACTCCATGATCGCTCAACTCTCACATCTTTCCTTCCAATCTCTTGCGGATCAGTTGTCGGGTCGGCGGATTCATTCCCTCTGGGCAATCGCCTCGGGCTCGCCCCGACAAGGTCCCTGCTAATCACGCTCATCTTGTGTCCTTGTGCAATCGCATCTGCACTTTGACATTTTGGCGCGGAACGGAACGGAAGAGGTTGGAGTGCGGGCACGCAATTGGCTACCATGTCCACCTATGATGTGAGTAGCGCCCTATGGCGTTGGACACGGCATGGCGGGAGAGTGTTTTGACAGGGATCAAACGCGCGTCCGTGGACAGCAGATAGCTGAAGAAATTCCCACCGAGCTCGATTCAAACTCTCGATCCAGCTGAGCCAGAGTACCTGCCAGTCAGTGAGTCAGTCAGTCTCCTGTGCGTGTACTTCGTGGGCGCTGGCGACTGCTGAGTTGTCGTCCTTCAATTCCTGTGCATGCAGTAGTACGCAGTTATTTTCATGTACGCACGGTTTTTTTTTTGACAAAAGAAAAACCGTAGGTACGGTTAATTCCCATGGAATAAAACTGCACCACGGTCGATCGATTCACGGAGATATATGAATGCACCATGCAGGCCTCGATCACACACGTACGTGCCGGTCCAGCTGTGCAAACAGTTCGAGAATGCCGTGCGTGCTGGAAGAGTCAGCATCTATACGCTCTTTCTTTTTTGAGTGGAATCAGTGGTACCATACTCCCCCTCAATCAAGCAAAAAAGAAAGAAAACGAATACTGTATGTATCGTGTTAGGACGCATCCCATTGGCCGGTGTCGTGAAACAAAATATTGTTCCTGACGAGCACCTTTTGTCTCTGCCTGAGAATGGACGGGGAGGAAGCGACAACAAGCTGAAGAAAAGTCGAGATAGATACCAAGATGAACTTCTTGTTTTTTTTTAAGTAAATTACACAAAACCACCACTTTGAAGGCAAGGTTTGCGAAAACCACTACAATACATTTTTTTGCAGAAAACACCATGTCTTCGGTAATCTTTTTGCAAAATACACTGATCGGCGGATCGGGCTCAGTTAAGTGAGTTTATGACAGGTGGGGCCCGTTTTTTGCCTACGTGGCATGACTTTTTGTGCCAGCTAGATTTTAATCTAAAATTACAAACTAGACCCTAGAATTTTACATAGACACCTCTAAATCAAAAATGAAAAAGCAATTAGCCCCCGCTTCTCGATCCATCGTCGCCGGCCGTGGGTGCAGAACGCTGTCGCCGGCTTTTGGCCGCTTGTCGTGGCCACGGTCGCGAGCAAGGCCCACGAGCTCCTCCTGGCCATGGAGGCGTTCTGGTGATGGCTCGAGGACGCCGCTCCTGTTGCGCTCCCTTACGTGCTGGCCATCTTCGCGGTCGCCGGAGCGTCGAGGAATGGCAGCCCGCCCCTGCTGCCTGATCCGGTGCCGGGCGGGGACAGTGGAGGCCGATGTGGCCGGATCCGGTTGGGGGCATGACGGCGGCGGCCTGGGGAGGAAGGGGCGGGGGACGCCGGCTCCGTCAAATCACCGGCGCATGGTTCCGACGACCTGTGCCTCGCCCTCGCCAGTGCATGGTGGAAGGCCGCTCCTCGGCGAGGGGGGGGGGGGACGGACCACAGGTGGCATCATGTGCCTCACCCTCGGTGCAGGAACGGCGATGGGGCCTCTGCCAGGATCGGGATGGGGGCGGCCATGGGACGGGTGTGTGGCCGTGGTCGGGATGGGCCTGGGAAGCCGGGAAAAAATTTAGGGGGTTTTTCGCATTAAACCTAAACAGTTATGCCATGTAGGCAGAAAACGGACCCCATCTGTCATAAACGCACTTAAACGAGCCATATCCGCCGATTAGTGTTTTTTGCAAAAACATTACTGAAGACATGGTGTTTTTTGTAAAAAAATGTATTGTAGTGGTTTTCGCAAACCTTGCCTTCAAAGTGGTGGTTTTGTGCAATTTACTCTTTTTTTCGGCAAAAACTGACGTTTCATGTTATGGCATCTCCAAAGTGTACTCTCAAGCCTCCTGCAAACGTTCGAATTAAACTGTCCGGATGCAATTTTCCATCCCATCAGTCAGTAGACTAGTCTAAATATACTCTCATGCATACGCGCGTGCGCGGGGGGGGGGGGGGGGTTCTTTGCGGGAGACCGGACACCAGCCACATAGGATTCAGACACCCCCAGCCCACCCAAAACCCCTCCCGAACCCTGCTCTCACAGACGCCGCCACTCTACCACCTCGATCGCACGCCAAGCCCTTCCCAAAACTTCGGAGCCTGCTAAACAATGGGATCCGGAGACGTTTGTGGAAGGTGATGACATGTTGTGTGATCATGCACAACATGATCATAGAGGACAAGGATGAATATGATGGCGCAACTCTTTAGTTTGAGAACATGGGTGGTCCTGACCAACTTACAGATCAAGCGGGAGTCGTAGGGGGCGGGTTTGGATGTCATGTCCAAAGCAGGGAAACTGCGTCTAAGAGATTAAAGGAAAGCTGCATCTGCGGCCTGTGCGATCCCTGTGTCCCTGGCCTGCCTCGCTGGGCCGGCTACGTGAGTGCCATGGGGAGGGGCCCCCTTGACCTTGGGGGGCCGGGACGATCGCCCCCCCTGCCCCCCTCTGTATCGACCATGCCTCACTTGCTACATGTTCTGTGAGCCTTGCCCCATCAACACTTTTTGATCTTCCTCTTTTATCTACAAAATGGCTAGCCAGAGATCCAATGATAGATTAGCTTAATCACCCATCAAGATGTGGTTGTTACGAACTGAAGTGAGGGATGTGTCCAAATTACATCTTGACTGGCACACATCCTGCATCAAGAACCAGTTGTCCAACCGAAGGCCCTATCCCTCTTGTGGGGTTGCCTTGATAATTAAGATTATAATAAACAGACAAGAGCTTTGGGTGTTTAATGACTACACCTCTTAAATCCACGGAGATATGATCTGCGTTACCATACTAAACCCTTATGTCACTTGTGTTCAGAATAACACTTCACGGTCTCTACCCGCAAGGATGAAGAACGCAAACGAGACAAGAGACATTCACGAAACAATTTTATTTCACACATACGAGACGTTAATTCAAAGTACTTACATTGGCCTCCTCAACAAATACAGTGGGTTGCAAGGCTCTTGCCTCAACCTATACCTTACCGAACTACTCACATATGAAGATCAAATCACACGAAGAACACATCACGAAGATTGATTGATTGATAATGTATTTTACAATGGATGCCATTGCCATGCACGATTACAAGTATGATCTAGTGGAAGATGAACTACGGTGGTGATGGTGGCTATGGAGATTGAAATGGCGGCTAGGGTAGATGGAGATGGATGAAGATGAATCTGTTCTGGCTTCGCTCACGGATGTTCCATTGACATTTCAGCTTCGACCCCTTTATAGAAGTTGTTTAGGTGGATGAGAGGGCTCGGTTTCCACGCCATACGACCGCTCATGCAAGCAGTTGCGATTGTATGAAATGTCATCTTTTGATATGTGGCTTCTGGTGCGCCTCCTCCTGATTTCTATCTCCTCCTTCACTCCTTCCCATGTTCTCACTTGATTTCATCCATATTTGGCCCATTTTCCCGTGGAAAACACAATAAAGAGAAGATTTGTGAAATCATTTGCATTCTTTGGTCATTAGTGGCAATATTGGACCGAATATCTCTATTTAATTGAAACATGTCGGTTTAAACAAAGGGTAGAGGAGTGTAAAAATATCACTCACCAGCCAGCAATCAAAAGCGGTTGCCAGCGACGGGAACCTTTCCCCCCACTAAACAAATATTGTCAGAAAGCCTAAAATTAAGCCATGCAAATATGAGCACCAGTGTAAGTCTGGGACTTGAACCCTGCTGGGTTGGTTCCACCACAAGGAACCCTAATCATATAAGCTACACTCAGTTCACAAAAAAAATATTTATGAAATCATATTAATATACACCGGTAAATCACGGACTAGCATACTAAAATATTTATACCATGTTGTAACACATGCAATTATCTAAATCTAAAAAGTACTGTTGGAACACACAGAAGACAAAAATGATTATTTTTCTTTGGCAAATCTGACGGTTCATATTTACTTGTAGTTATTATAAGTCACTAAATTTGATAAGGAACTATAGCATGGAGGAAATCATCAAAGGGAAGATGCCATTGTACGAGGACAGTCGACCAAAGTACGTAAAAACTACAGAATCCCCCACGCCTTGGCCTCCTCCGCTTATGGGATGAGTTGCGTTGTCGGTAGACGGTTCATTCTCGTGCCAGGATGGTCGTGCTTCGATTGGCATGGTGCTTCGCCGGGAGAATGGATCTATGATTTTTGCGGCATATAGGTACATTTTCCACTGTAATGATGCCCTGAAAGTGGAAATTCATGCTATTATGCAGGGTATGACACTGGCCATTCAGCATTCGGACTGCCCAGTGATTGTTCAATCAGACTCTTCAAATGCTCTGGCCATTCTATCGAGCGACAATCTCTCCAGGTCGGCCTATGGTCATCTTGTTGCTGAGATTAGAGCTCATTTGGTAGTCAGGAAGTTTGTTCCTTTAAAAGTTAGCAGATATCAAAATAGGGTAGCACATCAATTGACACACTATAGCCGCACTGAAGCTTGTACTGCGGTATGGTTGAATTGAACTCAATTCCTCCGTGATGTGAGGAATTGGTGTCTCATGATTGTAACCCTCTCGTTGTGGAATAAAACATCATTTTTCCCCGCAAAAAAAAATCGTGAGCAGTACGTCGACTCCATAGATGGACATGATGGATATATTCCACACGTAACGAACGGTGCTGTCTGGGCTAAAACACCAGGATGATCTCTACGATCGGAAAAATTGTCGGTAACGGAAAAGATCATCACAAATGGGAATTGGCACGATAAACTAGCTAGGTCCACGTAGAGCCGAGCGAGAAACGGTGCCATGGTGGTGCACATGCCACTTGCGCGGCCCGGTTTTGGCTGGGAGATACGATGTGATGGGTCAGTTTTTCCGGAGAACGACCTCCCTGTGTTATACGGAGCACTATGCACGAACAATAATGCGTGCAATATTGGAATAGAGCCGTCTACGTTTTATCTGAATAACCACACATGCACAACTACTAGTCTTTTTTCTTCTTGAAATAAATTTAAAAAAAGATACAAGGGCGGGTTCATGTGTATGCTGTATGCAGGAAAGCAGATAGCGGAAAATGATGTGCAACCCAGTCATGGATGCAGAGAGGAAGAGATCATGACATGTGCTTCAAAAACATCACGCGCAACCCCTTTAGATAACCAGACTTTAATATATTGTTGTAGCTTTAGATAAGGTAAGTCTGTGCGGAGGCGCGGCGCCCGTCGTTGGCCAAGTTGTAGCTTTAATCTATTGTTGCTCATTTTTGTTACTACTCCCTCTGTAAAGAAATTTAAAAGTGTTTCGATAAATGACTTTTCTCGTGCCACGAGATAACCCAAGCTTTTATTTATTTTTGAGATAAACCCGAGTGGTAAAATAAACTTTTGTGCTCACAAGAAGGCGGGGACATTCTGGCATGGCAGCACACCAACTTTGTGGACTGAGACGACGATGTTTATTTATAAAATCTGCCGTGGTCGAATTTTTAAAGAACGTCCGTCATCTCATGTAGCAAGTTGGCGTTTTCTTTCTTGTGATGAGAAATGTTTGGGAAAATGGGGCTAGGAGCAGTTAGGCAGGTAGAGAGAAAGCGAAGTTTGGAAAATCCATAGGGCGATTGGATTATGCGTCATTTTTGCGGACTCAGCCGAGCGAGCCTATCTCTCTCTCTTCCTCTTCCTCTTTCTCTTTCTCTTTCCTAGTAGGCAGGCAGGTCGTACGGGCACGGCGACAGTGACGAGACTTTGACATTTTGGAAGGGAAGACGTTGGACTGTGCGCGCGCAATTGGCTACCATGTCCACCTATGGCTCTCGGCATGGCGAGACATGCATGACTCGCTTTTAATTGGGATACATGGGACCACCAGATTTCTTCGGTGTAGCACGCAAACGTCCATGATAGATAGCGGCTAGCGGGACAGGAAGGAACTCCCCCCAAGCTGGATTCAAACTCTCGATCCAGCAGAGCTACCTACCAGTCAGTCTCATGTATCTGCACTCTGCGTCCGCTGCGTGGCCCGTGTGCGGCTAAATTTCATGTTTTGACCCTTTTTCGATACCTATTTAAGATCTAATTTTAGTTTGAAATTTTTTCGAGATCTGACTATTTTGCTATCGCCAGGGTCCATGGCGGTAGGGTATAACTGCCTACCACCAAGGTCCCTGGCGATAGGGTTGCATGCCCTATCACCAAAAAACTTTTAAGTATTGAACACAGTGCGTGCTTGTGCCTACTGCCAAGCACCTTGGCGGTAGGGTTGCACATGCTATTGCCATTTTGTTTGGCGGTAGGGATGTTTCCTACCGCCAAAGTCCCTGACGGTAGGTTGTTACACCCTACCACTATGGACCCTGACGATAGCAAAAGAGTCAGATCTCGAAAAAAATTTAAACTAGGATCAAATCTTGAATATAGATCATAAAAGGGTCAAAACACGAAATTTTACCCTCGTGTGCGCCCATGACTGCTGAGCGGTTGTCCTTGTCCTTCAATTCCTGTGGATGTACTCCTACCAACGCAATTATTTTCACGTCACTGTCCGATCGGCCGGCCGGCCAACTCACGTTGGGAGCATACCACGACCATCCACCCCATTCCACGTTTTTCATAAACACATGCCCGCGCGGTTTCGTCGTTGCCGTCGCTGGGCGGGCGAAATATCTTGTTGCTTTGGCATGTACGCACACGGTTAATTCCCATCGAATAAAGTTGCACTACGGTCGATTCACGGCATATATGAATGCACTATTGCAGGCCTCAACCGTGGACGTACGTGCCTGTCCAGTTCTTCCAACAGTTCTGGCCCGTTGTGCGTGCTAGAGGAGTCGATAATACGCTTACTCTCTCTCTTGAAAACAATACCATCCATACTTTCTCTTAAGCCCCCCCCCCCCCAAAAAAGAATACATATCCCCAAAACTAGGCACTATATATCCATCAGTAAAAAGACAATTTAAATTTAAATACATCCGATCCATAGCACGCCCCGAATCACACCAGCGTCAGATCATCGGCCGATCACAACCAAAAAGGGGTAAGTATGCTTAGTTTGTACATGTCTGATCACAAAAGAATATCAGTCCATGTAAAAAAATTGAATTTTCTGCCCTGCCGGACCATCAATCCGAGCCTTCACGCTCAATCTGCGGTCGCCTCGTGTAGGCCGCCTCCGCCTCCGCCTCCTTCTCCGCCGTCTTCATCTCCTCCTGCTCCGCCGTCTCCAGCTCATCCTTCTGTCGCTGCAACATCTTGAAACAGAAGGCTTGCACGGTCATTCTTGTGTCACCATCAAAATCAGCCACCTTCAAGGCGAGCGTCTTTGTGTCCTCTGAAGCGGCCGCGATCTCCACCTTCTTTTCTTCAATCATGGCACTTTTCTTTTCGAGCTTGAGCTTCTTCTCGGTCGCCTCTATCAGCAAGTTAAACCTCTCCGCCTTTTTTCCTTCTTGATGTTGGCGTGCTTGACGTATGCCTCCTCCTTCTTTGTCAAGATGTTTTCGAATCTCTCTGTCATCTTGGCCGCCGCACCTTCTCTCTTCGCCCTTACATCCTCCCACTTCTTTTCTTGAAACTCTCTTCTAACCTTCTTTGGGCGGTTCTTTTGTTGGGTCGGTTGGGTCACCAGTTTCTTCCTCGGTGCCTTGGGCGACGGTCTTGGCAATGTATAGGTTTCACTTGGGTTGTCCATTTAACTTCAGCCAACAATGCATGATGGTGAAGTTTTTCTTATCCAACTTCTTGAACACTCTACGCACAGGAAAAGGCTACTAAGAAAACATTGTCAACAATGCATATCCACTACAAAAACATTGCATATCCACTTACAACACTATGCAAACCGGGCTTCAAAATTGTCCATACATATCTGTCTACAAAACTATGCATATCTGACAAGTGATCTACACAACTATGCATGCCCGTCTACAAAACTATGAATATCTATCCGGCTACAAAATTACGTATATCCGACAAGTGATCTACACAACAATGCATGTCCGGCTACAAAATTATGCATATCAGACACGTTTCCAACGTATCTATAATTTTTGATTATTTCATGCTATTATATTATCACTTTTGTATGTTTATATGCCATTTTATATTATTTTATAAGCTAACCTATTAACTTAGTGCCTAGTGTTAGTTCGTTTTTTGCATGTATTTTTGTTTCGTAGAAAAATCATACCAAACAAAGTCTAAATACGATGAAACTTTACGCTGATTTTTCTGGAACATAAGAGACCTTACAAGCTTCAAGGGGAGACCAAAAGACACACAACGGGGCCACGAGCCCAGGTGCGCGCCCAAGGGGGTAGGCGCACCGGGCAAGCTTGTGGGGCCCCTGATGCTTCGTTTGCCCTGATTTCTGGCCTATAAATTCATAAATATTCCAAACCCCTCGAAGCGTGACCCGAAATAATTCTTCCGTCGCCGCAATTCTCTATTCTTCCGCGATCCCATCTGAAGGCCTTTTACGGTACTCTACCCGAGAAGGAAACCATTGGGAAGGCTATCTTCATCACCTTGCTGCCTTCATGATGACGTGTGAGTAGTTCCTTCAGGACCAACGAGTTCACAACAAACCAAAAAAGAAACATGACATGGCTACTTTAAGTGATTTAAGATCCGTGTTTTCCATCCAAGGACCAAAAGGTAGTTCGCTGGGAACCCTCAAATATCTGACTGTTGCCGGTTAACGTTTTTCTATTTTATTTGGCTGCGAGAGAGTGGGGGAGACGAGAGGAGATAGGGAGAGTCGCCTTGCGTCACCTTTTATTGACTTACCAAGTAAAATATTTACCCCTAAAAAAACCAAGTAAAATATTTTTCTGAAAAAAGTAAAATAAGTTTTTTATTTGGCAAGCCAATAGGTTCTTATCATATAAAACTGTGCCTTATTTGGTAAGTTAATAAGTATTACCAAATAAAATATAAAATTATTTAAGTACGTAAATAATGGACATGATTTAGTAATACTTATTTACAATATCATATTTATATGAACAGATAAATCATGGCCTAACATACTAAAAATGTTTTTATTCTGTTGCAACACATAGACAATTATCTAATGCTACTAAGAAGTACCGCTAAAATATAAACAAAGATGAAAATGTTTTTTTGCTTTGGCAATTTTTTTGCAGGGAATTTAGAGCTTTCTTTAGACAAAAGCGTTCTCTGAATAGTCAGCAATGAGGCTGCTGATCAGGAAGCTGGAAGTCTCCGTAAGCCAACTTTCGGTACCAGTCACCGTGCAAGCACGTTTTGCACAAAGATGAGCTGGGCCATTGGCTGATCTACTTACATGTTGGATTACAAAAGAAAGAAAACTAGCAGAAAGCTCTTCAATTTCTAAGAGAACTGGTGCCACAACTGAACGACTGTTGTGGCGAGTGTTCTAGAGGTTAACCACCTCCAGGCTGTCAGTCTCTACCACCACACGCGTGAACCCTCTGAGATTTGCAAAAAATACTCCATCCCGAACTGCAAGGGCCTCCGCTTTCATGGGGTCAGTACACTACTAGGAAAAGGCCTACTAATGGCGCACCACCGGTGCGCCATTAGTACCACGCCACTAGTATTTATTACAAATGGCGCACCGCTGGTGCGCCATTAGTATCTGGTATACTAATGGCGCACCAGGCAGTGCGTCATTAGTTTTGCCCATGGTGCGCCACTAGTGTATGCTATACTAATGGCGCACCACATGGTAGTGCGCCATTAGTAACATTTTTTTATTTTATTTTCTTCTTAATCTCAGGTCACTATTTCACCTATGAGATATCCAACACATATATATACAACAAACATCCATATAACATACATAGCCAACACACAAGTTCCATCATATATACATACATAGCCAACACATAGTTCCATCGTTACATATTACAAAAGTTTCACATTGTTCATCCAACACCGTTATCCATCAATTCACAAAAGTTTCACATTGATACAAAATAAAAACACAAATGGAAAAGAAGCACTCCATCCATGCAAGCTTCTGTGAATTAAATCAAATCTGCAAAATGATAAACAAGAAGTTAGAAGAAGAAAAAGAAGAAGACTAGAAGAATACTAGAAGAAGAAGAACACTAGAAGAAGAATAAGAACAATTTTGAAAAAGAAGAAGAATAAGAAGAAGACTATAAGCTTATTATGTAAACTTGATCGTTTTGTGCTAACATAAGTTATTTTGGAGCTAACCTATAGGAAACTAAGCATATAAGCTCTAAGTTAGTATATTAGAGCTAACTTAGGTAAAATGAAGCTAACCTATGTCATTTTGGAAAAGAAGAAGAATAAGAAAAAGACTATAAGCTTATTATATAAACTTGATCATTTTGTGTGCTAACATAAGTTATTTTGGAGCTAACCTATAGGAAACTAAGCATATAATCTCTAAGTTAGCATATTAGAGCCAACTTAGGTAAAATGAAGCTAACCTATAGGAAACTAAGCATATTAGAGATAACATAGGTAACTAAGTATATATATATATATATCATTTTGGAGATCTGACATACCTGACAAAGTTCAGTTCTCATGCATTGTTCTTCTCCTTCTCCTTCCTCAGCCTGATGCGCCAAGAGCGGCGAGGCGGTGGAGGCGGTGGAGGCAGTGGGATGTAGTCTTCTACCTCAATTGGCGTGGTCATGTCGCCCAGCTGTGGGATCGCCGGCGCCACCATCGATGCGTGGTCATTGTCAAGCACCACCACCATCGCGAGGCCACCTTCAGGCACGACCATCGCTAGGTCATCCTCAGCCACCTCCATCTCTTGCCCATGGTCAGCCACCACCATCTCTTGCCCATGGTCAGCCACCACCATCTCTTGCCCTTGGTCAGCCACCACCAGCGCTAGGTCATCCTCAGCCTGATGCCCATCGTCATCCTGCAACTCCTCATCCCCACTCTGCTCCTCTTCTCCCGCACTCCAGTCCGGATCATCCTTCTTATTGTCTATGCTGCTGCCAGAATCGCTGCTACTTTCGCTACAGCCAGAATCACTGCTGCTTTCGCTACAGCCATAGTCGCTGCTGCTTTGGCTGTAGCCATTGTCACTGCTGCTGCTCCCATTACTTGTCCAAATGCAACAATGACCGTTAACAATCGATGTGAGACAAAGCCAAATGTAGAGGAATAAGAAGAGGCAGAACGTACCGGTATCATAATCTTCAGCGTAGCGCATGCGACACATAGTCACGTTGAACACCTTCACGATGAGCATGGTGGCGTTGTCGTCGTACCTCAAGAGAAGGAAGTGCCCCAGCCGCAGGTCGTAGGCACTGTAGAACTTCTCCCACCCACGAGACAAGTACATGTGGACCTTCTTGATCACCAACTCCACATCCCACAGCCCGTGAAACCCGCTGCCGGCCTGTCGCAGCTTCACATTATTTGGCGGATCTTCACCCATCAACATGTTCATAAAACTGTCAGGCAGCCTCTACAGTTTGGGACAATGAGTGATGTAGCAAACAACAGATATCATAATGAGATGGGTGAAGGGGAGATCTCTTGTTTTATATACCTGCGTCATGGATGATACTGAAGTCTCAAGTATGATAGTGAAGAACTCAGAAGCATCCAACTCATACTGCGGTGTCGCAGAGCGGCGGTGGCTGCTTCCCGCCATCTCTGATAAGCAGCAGAAGAGACCAATTAGTACCCTTACAACAGATCATAAAACATGCATGATAACAGGCATTAGTCACAAGTACCCCATATGTCCTATTTTTAGCAAAGTCATGCTAAAATTCACGGAAAATTTCAGCATGACCTTTGCTGAAAACAGGACATATGGAGTACCCGAATTCACCGGAACGACAGTTAATCGACATTCCGGCAAAGTCAAGGGCCTCTCGGGGTACCTGCAAATTCATCACGACACGATGGTCGGAGACAAAACCCAGCAACTTTACAAGTCTTTCACAGATTTGTTTGCAAGTTCTGATATGTAATAAAGATGAGCCTCAAAGATGAGCCTCCAACGCTGATTTGTTTGCCTCAAGACAAGATGAACCTCCAATGCAACAGAAGTAAAGAAATCTATGCATCCTGTAAATTTCTCTTCCAATGGCATAGACAAGGTTCAGACATCTTTTTACACAGAAGGTGATGCCTATTATTTTTTTACTGAATTAGATGTATACACTATAATGAAGAACAAAAAACTCATCCTAATTAAGCAAGTTACAGATTGTCACAGCCAGTGTAGTGTATTTGACATTTTTAATTACATACAAAAACAATGTGGACACAGAAATGTGACTGGTAACATCTTTAACAACAATGCAAGAAATATTCAACCTACATAACAGAGTCTTCAAACAGCCCAAAAGACATCATGGATGAAATGGACCAACAATATGTATACATAAACGTAACAGCAGCAATATATTTAGGCTTTAACAGCAGTGCAAGAAGTTCGTCCTAAATAACACATAAACCCGATTCAACATGTCTTCAAACAGCCCAAAAGCAATCATATTACACAAGTATTGAGAGCTCATAACCGAAAAAACAGGAGCGAAGGAGAACAAAACACATTGAAAAAGGACTATACAGCCAAACACAGATTACCCAGCAGCCATACTCCATCTTTACTAGCCTTAATCACACCTAACATTTGTACATTTTTCTCAGTTCTAATACTCTACCAATCAAGCCCAACCCGAGGTCAAAAGATTCGACAGGCTATCGTTCACTCTTCAACAGCAGCTACTCACGACCAGTCCATCAAGGTTCGCTGGGAAGAAACAACTTCCCCACTGGCAACCTCAAGACAATGATTGACCAAAACTATGTCACTGATGAGAACCCTTGCATAAAAAATACTAGTATTAAATTAATGGTTTTCACAATCCAGTATGCATGATACAAACCATGGACAAATACATGCTATGCTATCAGTTTCAATACCATGGACAAATACCACACTAAATTCGAGAGGTGATTTTTAGAAGTGAATTCCATCCATGCTATGCTGTCAGTTTCAATACTGAACTTTAGTCTCTTCAGATAGACAGTACATTGTTAGAGATATGTATCTCAGCTCATAGATTTATTAATGTAGAGTACTACACGAACGCTGGCACCAAAATCAACACGATACTCTACATACAACGCAATAATAAGAAACCCACCATCACACTACTCAACTCCACACAAAAATGTGCAGAAATAAAATCATGCTAACAGGGGACCCTTCCTATAATTACAGTATACAACTATATACATCTAATATGAACACTGACACTAAAATTAACAAAGTAACCATGGCAATACTGAACTTTAGTCTCTTCAGACAAACACTACATTGTTAACGATCAGAGTAAGTAGATTTAGGGGATTCACTGATAGTGTGGCGCTTGGAACAGTCCCTAGCAAAAGAGAGAAGAAGAGGGCATGGCCGGGAGGGAGGAGAGGAGGAAGAGAGGAGAAGAGAGGCAGAGGGAGGAGGGTTACCTGACCACGATGATGTGGTGGCCGGAGCGGCGACGACGGAGGGCGGAGACAACGAGCTTGGGGGAGGCGGGGATAGACGGCAGGGAGGTCGAGGGCCTCCTCTCCTGGTGGACGTGGGGCCTCCTCTCCTGGTGGACTTGAGGCGGCTCTGAGGCTCCAAGTCTCCGGCGGCTCCAAGGCTCCAAATCTCCGGCAGGTTTCTAGGGTTTCGAGGGAGGCGAGGGAGGCGGCGCTCGCGGGGGAGGTGGGGCTCGAGGGGGAGGCGGCGCTCGAGGGGGAGGAAGGGGAGAGGGAGGCGGCGGCGGCGCCGTGGGTCGGGGCAGCGGCGGTGGCGCGGTGGAGGGAGGGAGCGGCGGGTGGAGGGAGAGGAAGGAAGTGTCGATCTGGCAAGAGGGAGAGGGACGAGGGAGGGACGAAGTGTATGGATGGGGGAAGATTACTAATGGCGCACCCCCAGGCGGTGCGCCATTAGAATGTTTTTTAGATAGCAATGGTGCACCAGCCACCCGTGCGCCATAAGTAAGATTTTTTTATTTTAAAAAATGAATATGAATATGAATATGAAACAGTAATATTTTTTTATACAAACAGTAATAATTGTTGTTTAACAACAATTGTAGTCTACACTTTTTTATTATTATTTTTTAAAAAATGAATATGAATATGAAATAGTAATATTTTTTTATAAAAACAGTAATAATTTTTTAAAAAATATCATCAAATTTGTTATTTGAAAATATCATCGGCGGCGGCGGTGGAGCAGGGGAGGGTGCGGGGGGTGCTCGTTGGCGGCGGTGGAGCGGGGGAGGATGCATGCGGGGGGTGCTCGTCGGCGGCGGTGGAGCGGGGGCGGGTGCGGGGGGTGCTCGTCGGTGGTGGTGGATCAGGGGAGGGATCGAGATCGAGATGGAGGGGGAATCGAGATCGAGATGGAGGGGGAATCGAGATCGAGATGGAGGGGGATCGAGATCAAGTGTCCTCATGAATTCAAAAAGTGCCCATGAAATTTATTTATTTTTTGAAAGGATGCGCCATTAGTAGTTTTGAAAAAAAAGAATAAAAAAAATTACAGTAATAGCGCACTCTCTGTCTGGTGTGCCATTACTAGTTAGAACTAGTAATGGCGCATTATCGACCTGATGCGCCATTAGTATGTATGGAAAAATGGAAAAAAAATTAATACTAGTGGCGCACCCTGTTTATGGTGCGCCATTAGTGTCTTCCACACTAATGACGCATCACCAACAGGTGCGCCATTAGTATATAGTAGTGGCGCACTACTTCCCTGGTGCGCCATTAGTATCAATCCTATCTATAGCCCTTTTCCTAGTAGTGGTAACTCCAGGGTGAGGTTTGCACTAAGCACCCAATAGGGCCGTGGATGATCTTGCAACACCACCAACTCCACTTTTGCCTTCGTCATGAACGACCGCTGCATCGGTGTTTATCTTGACTTGGTCTGGTTCCGGAGGTCGCCACCCATGTCCTGGCAAGTTGTGTGCTGTAAGGGAATATCAAGTAGGGCCAAAGCTTCTCGAGTAAGCCTCACCGAGTTGGCCGGATCCAGTTTGTCCCCTTCATGAGTCTATCTGTTACGTGAAGTCCAAATGGACCACATCACAGTGATGATCGTTGCTCGTTCTCTTGCTGAGAACCTTGGTTCACATAAGATATCAGCTGCCCAAGTTGTGGGATGAAGGCGCGGTAGTTTGATATCCAGGAGCTTGCGCGCTTCGTCCCAAAAACCTCGAGCATGTGAACAGAACATGAGGGCATGCTGTAGATCTTCGTCATGTGATTGACAAACCTTGCATGTACTGATAACTCGAATATGCCTATACTTTAGTGTGCATTCATCTGGCAGTATACCACAGAGTACCCTCCACCAGAACACACGCACTTTAGGTACCACCCTGAGAGACCACAGAGCTTTCCACAACTGCTGCTTATTAACTGAAGCTTATGTAACCGACCCTTCTTCTCGAGCTTGATGCTCATTCTGAATCACTAGAGCTCGGTACGCTGACTTAACAGTGTAGTTACCTGTCCTCTCATGTGCCCATGCCATTGTATCTGCACCCCCGCCGCGCCGTAGAGGGATATTCAGTATGGCCTCTGCATCCGGCGTGATAAAATTCTGTCAAACTAGATCCTGTTTCCAGGACCAGTTATCTACATCAATCAGGTCGCTGACTAGTGAGATAATAGGTGCCATCGGTGTCAACAATGGAGTCCTTGTAGGTGTTGTAGGGAGCCACTTGTCAGACCATGCATTGATAGAAGTACCATCACCAACTCGCATAACAATACCCGTAAGCAAGGCCTCACGACCTGCGATGATGGACCGCCAAATTGCTGACATGACCTTGGGTACAGTAGCTTGAAAGAAATCAGAATCTGGGAAGTATATGCCCTTCATGACTCTTGCACAAAGAGATGTAGAATTTGTCATTAAGCGCCACCCATGTTTGCTGAGAAGAGCAAGGTTGAACATATGTAAATCACGGAAGCCCATGCATGCCTCCTTGACATTTAGGTTTCGTTAGCTCCTTCCAAGAGATCCAATGAAGCGACCTCTTATCAATGGAACTACTCCATCAATACCGTGCCATGCTTGACGTCAGTTTTGCACAAACCTTCTTTCTTAGCAGGAAACAACTCATACTATAAGTAGGGATCGCCTGGATGATGGTTTTAATGAGGGTTTCTCTTCCAGCGCATGCAAAGAGCCTCTCAGACCATCCCTGCATTTTGCTCATGGACCTCTCACCAATGTGCTCGAAAGTACCACTCGTGTTTTGTCCTACAACAGTAGGTAAGCCAAGGTATCTGTCGCTAAACACTTCAACCATGACACCTAATGTTCCTTTGATAACCTGCCTGGTGGAGCTGGGTGTGTTCGGGCTAAATAAGATAGCACTTTTATCCTTATTCACACACTGACCTGAAACTTCACCATAAATCCGCAGGATCTCATTCAATCTCTCCGCACTGCTGGAATTAGCATTGAGAAAAATCAAGCAGTGATCCGCAAACAGCAAATGGCTCACCCATGGTGACCGGATACTTGTCCTTATACCCCTGTCAATATAACCATGATATTTGAGTAATGAGGAGAAACCTTCTGCACAGAGCAGAAATAAATATGGTGACGCTGGATCCCCTTGCCGAAGCTCCCGAGAGGGCGTGAAGTAGGGTTGAAGCTCACCATTCACCCGAACAGAGAACCGCACGGAGGTGACACATTTCATAATTAAGTTGATCAGGACTCCACTGAAGCCCAACCTCGCCAAAATGGCCTCCAGGTAGTGCCACTCGACTCTGTCGTATGCTTTCATCATATCTAACTATTGGGGAACGTAGCAGAAATTCAAAATTTTCTACGCATCACCAAGATCAATCTATGGAGTCATCTAGCAACGAGGGAGGAGTGGATCTACATACCGTTGTAGATCGCACGCGGAAGCGTTCAAGAGAACGGGTTTGATGGAGTCGTACTCGTCGTGATCCAAATCACCGATGATCCTAGCGCCGAACGGACGGCACCTCCGCGTTTAACACACGTACGGAGCAGCGACGTCTCCTCCTTCTTGATCCAGCAAGGGGGGAGGAGAGGTTGATGGAGATCCAACAACACGACGGCGTGGTGGTGGAAGTAGCGGGATTCCAACAGGGCTTCGCCAAGCACTGTGGGAGGAGGAAGATGTGTCATGGGAGGGAGAGGGAGGCACCAGGGCTCAGGTGTTGCTGCCCTCCCTTTCCCCCACTATATATAGGGCCAAGGGAGAGGGGGGGGGCACAGCCTTGGCCCTTCCTCCAAGGAAGGGTGCGGCCAGGGAGGAGTCCCTCCTCCCCAAGGCACCTCGGAGGTGCCTTCCCCCTTTAGGACTCTTCCTCTCCCTCATCTCTTGGCGCATGGGCCTCTAGGGGCTGGTGCCCTTGGACCATATAGGCCAAGGCGCACCCCCTACAGCCCATGTGGTCCCCCGGGGCAGGTGGCCCCACCCGGTGGACCCCCGGGAACCTTCCAGTGGTCCCGGTACAATACCGGTGACCCCGAAACTTGTCCTGATGGCCGAAATAGCACTTCCTATATATAATTCTTTACCTCCGGACCATTCCGGAACTCCTCGTGATGTCCGGGATCTCATCCGGGACTCCGAACAACTTTCGGGTTACCGCATACTAATATCTCTATAACCCTAGCGTCACCGAACCTTAAGTGTGTAGATCCTACGGGTTCGGGAGACATGCAGACATGACCGAGATGACTCTCCGGTCAATAACCAACAGCCGGATCTGGATACCCATGTTGGCTCCCACATGTTCCACGATGATCTCATCGGATGAACCACGATGTCAAGGACTTAATCAATCCCGTATACAATTCCCTTTGTCTAGCGGTACGATACTTGCCTGAGATTCGATCGTCGGTATCCCGATACCTTGTTCAATCTCGTTACCGGCAAGTCTCTTTACTCGTTCCGTAACACATCATCCCGTGATCAACTCCTTGATCACATTGTGCACATTATGATGATGTCCTACCGAGTGGGCCCAAAGATACCTCTCCGTTTACACGGTGTGACAAATCCCAGTCTCGATTCGTGCCAACCCAATAGACACTTTCGGAGATACCCGTAGTGTACCTTTATAGCCACCCAGTTACGTTGTGAGTTTGGCACACCCAAAGCACTCCTACGGTATCCGGGAGTTGCACAATCTCATGGTCTAAGGAAATGATACTTGACATTAGAAAAGCTTTAGCATGCGAACTACACGATCTTGTGCTATGCTTAGGATTGGGTCTTGTCCATCACATCATTCTCCTAATGATGTGATCCCGTTATCAATGACATCTAATGTCCATGGCCAGGAAACCGTAACCATCTATTGATCAACGAGCTAGTCAACTAGAGGCTTACTAGGGACATGGTGTTGTCTATGTATCCACACATGTATCTGAGTTTCCTATCAATACAATTCTAGCATGGATAATAAATGATTATCATGAACAAGGAAATATAATAATAACTAATTTATTATTGCCTCTAGGGCATATTTCCAACAGTCTCCCACTTGCACTAGAGTCAATAATCCAGTTCACATCGATATGTGATTAACACTCAAGGTCACATCCCCATGTGACTAACACCCAAAGAGTTTACTAGAGTCAATAATCTAGTTCACATTACCATGTGAGTAACACTCGATGAGTTCTGGGTTTGAACATGTTATGCTTGTGAGAGATGTTATAGTCAACGGGTCTGCAACATTCAGATCCGTATGTACTTCGCAAATCTCTGTGTCATCTCCTAGATGCAGCTACCACATTCTATTTGGAGCTATTCCAAATAACTGTTCTACTATACGAATCCAGTTTACTACTCAGAATAATCTGGATTAGTGTCAAAGTTTGCATCGGCGTAACCCTTTACGACGAACTCTTTTACCACCTCCATAATCGAGAAAATTCCTTAGTTCACTAGTTACCAAGGATAACTTTGACCGCTGTCCTGTGATCCATTCTTGGATCACTCTTGTACCCCTTGACTGACTCATGGCAAGGCACATTTCAGGTGCGGTACACAACATAGCATACTGTAGAGCCTATGTCTTAAGCATAGGGGACGACCTTCGTCCTTCCTCTTTCTTCTGCCGTGGTCGAGCTTTAAGTATTAACTTCATACCTTACAACTCAGGTAAGAACTCCTTCTTTGGCTGATCCATCTTGATCACCTTCAAGATCATGTCAAGGTATGTGCTCATTTGAAAGTACCATTAAGCGTTTTGATCTATCCTTATAGATCTTGATGCTCAATGTTCAAGTAGCTTAATCTAGGCTTTCCATTGAAAAACACTTTCCAAATAACCCTATATGCTTTCTAGAAATTCTACGTCATTTCTGATCAACAATATGTCAACAACATATATTCATCAGAAATTCTATAGTGCTCCCACTCACTTCTTTGGAAATACAAGTTTCTCATAAACTTTGTATACACCCAAAATCTTTGATCATCTCATCAAAGCATACATTCCAACTCCGAGATGCTTACTCCAGTCCCTAGAAGGATTGCTGGAGCTTTGCATACTTATTAGCATCTTTCAGGATTGACAAAAAACCTTCCGGTTTGTATCACATACAACCTTTCCTCAAAAAAACGTCGAGGAAACAATGTTTTTTTGACATCCTATCTGCAAGATTTCATAAATAATGCAGTAATCGCTAATATAATTCCAACAGACTCTTAGCATCTCTACGAGTGAGAAAGTCTCATCATAGTCAACTCCTTGAACTTGTCGGAAAAAATCTTAACGACAAGTCGAGCTTTCTTAATGGTGATACTTACCATCATTGTCCGTCTTCCTTTTAAAATCCATATGTACCTAATAGCCTTACGACCATCAAGTAGTTCTTCCAAAGTCTACACTTTGTTTTCATACATGGATCCTATCTCGGATTTTATGGCCTCGAGCCTTTTATCAGAATTCGGGCCCACCATCACTTCTCCATAGCTCGTAGGTTCATTGTTGTCTAGCAACATGACTTCCAAGACAGGATTACGTACCACTTGAAGTAGTACGCATCCTTGTCATCCCACGAGGTTTGGTAGTGACTTGATCTGAAGTTTCATGATCACTATCATAAGCTTCCACTTCAATTGGTGTAGGTGCCACAGGAACAACTTCCTGTGCCCTGCCACACACTAGTTGAAGAGACGGTTCAATAACCTCATCAAGTCTCCACCATCCTCCCACTCAATTCTTTCGAGAGAAACTTTTCCTCGAGAAAGGACCCGATTCTAGAAACAATCCCTTATTGCTTTCGGATCTGAGACAGGAGGTATACCCAACTATTTTGGGTGTCCTATGAAGATGCATTTATCCGCTTTGGGTTCGAGCTTATCAGCCTGAAACCTTTTCACATAAGCGTCATAGCCCCAAACTTCTAAGAAATGACAGCTTAGGTTTCTCTAAACCATAGTTCATACGGTGTCATCTCATCGGAATTACGTGGTACCCTATTTAAAGTGAATGTGGTTGTCTCTAATGCCTAACCCATAAACTATCGTGGTAATTCGATAAGAGACATCATGGTATGCATCATATCCAATGGGGTGTAGTTATGATGTTCGGACACACCATCACACTATAGTGTTCCAGGCTGTATTAGTTGTGAAACAATTTCCACAATGTCTTAATTCTGTGCCAAACTCGTAATTCAGATATTCATCTCTATGATCATATCATAGATATTTTATCCTCTTGTCACGACGATCTTTCAACTTCACCCTAAAATTACTTGAACCTTTCAATAATTCAGACTCGTGATTCATCAAGTAAATATACTCAACATCTACTCAAATCATCTGTGAAGTAAGAACATAACGATATCCACTACATGCCTCAGCACTCATTGGACTGCACACATCAAAATGTATTGCTTCCAACAAGTTGCTTTCTAGTTCCATTTTACTGAAAAATGAGGCTTTCAGTCATCTTGCCCATGTGGTATGATTTGCATGTCTCAAGTGATTCAAAATCAAGTGAGTCCAAACGATCCATCTATATAGAGTTTCTTCATGCATATCTACCAACAAACATGGTTCACATGTCTCAATCCTTTCAAAAATGAGTGAGTCCAAAGATCCATCAACATGGAGCTTCTTCATGCGTTTTATACTGATATGACTTAAGTGGCAGTGCCACAAGTAGGTGGTACTATCATTACTATCTTATATCTTTTGGCATGAACATGTGTATCACCATGATCGAGATTCAATGAACCATTCATCTTAGGTGCAAGATCATTGAAGGTATTATTCAAATAAACAGAGTAACCATTATTCTCCTTAAATGAATAACTGTATTGCAATAGACATAATCGAATCATGTCTATGCTCAACGCAAACACCAAATAACAATTATTTAGGTTTTAATACCAATCTCGATGGTAGAGGGAGCGTGCGATGCTTGATCATATCAACCTTGGAAACACTTCCAACACATATCGTCAGCTCACCTTTATCTAGTCTCCGTTTATTCCGTAGCTTTTATTTCGAGTTACTAACACTTAGCAACCGAACCGGTATCCAATACCATGGTGCTACTAGGAGTACTAGTAAAGTACACAATGACACAATGTATATCCAACATACTTCTATCGACCTTGCCAGCCTTCTCATCTACCAAGTATCTAGGGTAATTCTGCTCCAGTGGCTGTTCCCCTTATTACAGAAGCACTTAGTCTCGGGTTTGGGTTCAACCTTGGGTTTCTTCACTAGAGCAGTAGCTGAATTGCCGTTTCATGAAGTATCCCTTCGTGCCCTTGCCCTTCTTAAAACTAGTGGTTTCACCAACCATCAACAATTGATGCTCCTTCTTGATTTCTACTTTCGCGGTGTCAAACATCGCGAATATCTCAAGGATCATCATATATGTCCCTGATATATCATAGTTCATCATGAAGCTCTAGCAGCTTGGTGGTAATGACTTCGGAGAACCATCACTATTTCATCTGGAAGATCAACTCCCACTCGATTCAAGCGATTGTTGTACTCAGACAATCTGAGCACAAGTTCAACAATTGAGCTTTTCTCCCTTAGTTTGCAGGCTAAGAAAATCATCGGAGGTCTTATACCTCTTGACGTGGGCACAAGCCTGAAATCCCAATTTCAGCCCTCGAAACATCTCATATGTTTCGCGACGTTTCAAAACGTCTTCGGTGACTCAACTCTAAACCGTTTAACCGAACTATCACGTAGTTATCAAAAATGTGTATGTCAGATGTTCGCAACATCCACAGACAACGTTTGAGGTTCAGCACACTGAGCGGTGCATTAAGGACATAAGCCTTCTATGAAGCAATGATGACAATCCTCAGTTTACGGACCTAGTCCGCATAATTGCTACTATCAACTTTCAACTAAATTTTCTCTAGGAACATATCTAAACAGTAGAACTGAAGCGCGAGCTACGACATAATTTGCGAAGACCTTTTGACTATGTTCAGGATAATTAAGTTCATCTTATGAACTCCCACTCAGATAGACATCCCTCTAGTCATCTAAGTGATTACATGATCCGAGTCAACTAGGCCGTGTCCGATCATCACGTGAGACGGACTAGTCATCATCGGTGAACATCTTCATGTTGATCGTATCTACCATATGACTCATGCTCGACCTTTCGGTCTTCTGTATTCCGAGGCCATGTCTGTACACATGCTAGGCTCGTCAAGTCAACCTAAGTGTTTCACGTGTGTAAATCTGTCTTACACCCGTTGTATGTGAACGTTAGAATCTATCACACCCGATCATCACGTGGTGCTTCGAAACAACGAACTGTCGCAATGGTGCACAGTTAGGGGGAACACCTTCTTGAAATTTTAGTGAGGGATCATCTTATTTACTACCGCCGTTCTAAGTAAACAAGATGTATAAACATGATAAACATCACATGCAATCAAATAATAGTGACATGATATGGCCAATATCATATAGCTCCTTTGATCTCCATCTTGGGGCTCCATGATCATCTTGTCACCGGCATGACACCGTGATCTCCATCATCATGATCTCCATCATCATGTCTTCATGAAGTTGTCTCATCAACTATTACTTCTACTACTATAGCTAACGGTTAGCAATAAAGTAAAGTAATTACATGACGTTTATGTTGACACGCAAGTCATAAATAAATTAAGACAACTCCTATGGCTCCTGCCGGTTGTCATACTCATCGACATGCAAGTCATGATTCCTTTTACAAGAACATGATCAATCTCATACATCACATATATCATTCATCACATCCTTTTGGCCATATCACATCACATAGCATACCCTGCAAAAACAAGTTAGACGTCCTCTAATTGTTGTTTGCATGTTTTACGTGGCTGCTATGGGTTTCTAGCAAGAACGTTTCTTACCTACGCAAACACCACAACGTGATATGCCAATTGCTATTTACCCTTCATAAGGACCCTTTTCATCGAATCCGATCCGACTAAAGTAACTAGTGCAACTAGTGCATGTCAGTCGGTGGAACCGGTCTCACGTAAGCGTACGTGTAAGGTTGGTCCAGGCCGCTTCATCCCACGATGCCGCCGAATCAAGATAAGACTACTAACGGCAAGCATATTGAACAAAATCAACGCCCACAACTACTTTGTGTTTTGCTCGTGCATAGAAACTACGCATAGACCTAGCTCATGATGCCACTATTGGGGAACGTAGCAGAAATTCAAAATTTTCTACGCATCACCAAGATCAATCTATGGAGTCATCTAGCAACGAGGGAGGAGTGGATCTACATACCCTTGTAGATCGCGCGCGGAAGCGTTCAAGAGAACAGGGTTGATGGAGTCGTACTCGTCGTGATCCAAATCACCGATGATCCTAGCGCCGAACGAACGGCACCTCCGCGTTCAACACACGTACGGAGCAGTGACGTCTCCTCCTTCTTGATCCAGCAAGGGGGGAGGAGAGGTTGATGGAGATCCAACAACACGACGGTGTGGTGGTGGAAGTAGCGGGATTCCAACAGGGCTTTGCCAAGCGCTGTGGGAGGAGGAAGATGTGTCATGGGAGGGAGAGGGAGGCGCCAGGGCTCAGGTGTTGCTGCCATCCCTTTCCCCCACTATATATAGGGCCAAGGGAGAGAGGGAGCGCAGCCTTGGCCCTTCCTCCAAGGAAGGGTGCGGCCAGGGAGGAGTCCCTCCTCCCCAAGGCACCTCGGAGGTGCCTTCCGCCTTTAGGACTCTTCCTCTCCCTCATCTCTTGGCGCATGGGCCTCTAGGGGCTGGTGCCCTTGGACCATATAGGCCAAGGCGCACCCCCTACAGCCCATGTGGTCCCCCGGGGCAGGTGGCCCCACCCGGTGGACCCCCGGGACCCTTCTGGTGGTCCCGGTACAATAACGGTGACCCCGAAACTTGTCCCAATGGCCGAAATAGCACTTCCTATATATAATTCTTTACCTCCGAACCATTCCGGAACTCCTCGTGACATCCGGGATCTCATCCGGGACTCCGAACAACTTTCGGGTTACCGCATACTAATATCTCTATAACCCTAGCGTCACCGAACCTTAAGTGTGTAGACCCTACGGGTTCGGGAGACATGCAGACATGACCGAGATGACTATCCGGTCAATAACCAACAGCCGGATCTGGATACCCATGTTGGCTCCCACATGTTCCACGATGATCTCATCAGATGAACCACGATGTCAAGGACTTAATCAATCCCGTATACAATTCCCTTTGTCTAGCGGTACGATACTTGCCCAAGATTCAATCGTCGGTATCCCGATACCTTGTTCAATCTCGTTACCGGCAAGTCTCTTTACTCGTTCCGTAACACATCATCCCGTGATCAACTCCTTGATCACATTGTGCACATTATGATGATGTCCTACCGAGTGGGCCCAGAGATACCTCTCCGTTTACACGGAGTGACAAATCCCAGTCTCGATTCGTGCCAACCCAACAGACACTTTCGGAGATACCCGTAGTGTACCTTTATAGCCACCCAGTTACGTTGTGACGTTTGGCACACCCAAAGCACTCCTACGGTATCCGGGAGTTGCACAATCTCATGGTCTAAGGAAATGATACTTGACATTAGAAAAGCTTTAGCATGCAAACTACACGATCTTGTGCTATGCTTAGGATTGGGTCTTGTCCATCACATCATTCTCCTAATGATGTGATCCCGTTATCAATGACATCTAATGTCCATGGTCAGGAAACCGTAACCATCTGTTGATCAATGAGCTAGTCAACTAGAGGCTTACTAGGGACATGGTGTTGTCTATGTATCCACACATGTATCTGAGTTTCCTATCAATACAATTCTAGCATGGATAATAAACGATTATTATGAACAAGGAAATATAATAATAACTAATTTATTATTGCCTCTAGGGCATATTTCCAACACTAACTTCACTGTACATGCATGGTTTTGGCTTATCTTTCTCCAACGTAAAGAGTGCACACTTTCGAAGGCCACCAGTACATTATCAGTAATCAGTTGCCCAGGGACAAATGCACTTTGTTCCTCGCTAATTATCTCATCTATACATCCCCTCAAACTGTTAGTTATAACCTTAGATGTGATCTTATATAATACAGAGCATAGCGCAATGGGGCGGTATTGAGAAATGGTTTGGGGGTACCGTACCTTTGGGATCAAGGTAATGGAAGTGTCATTGAACCCAATCGGTAGGTCGCCTCCATTTAGAAAGATTAACACATCATTGGTCACATCATCCTTCAACAAATGCCAATGCCGTTGAAAGAAGCCGGCCGTAAAACCATCGACCCCTAGAGCTTTCGTTGGGGCCATCTGGAAAAGAGAATCATGGACCTCTCTCGCGTCGTATGGTTTTCCAGCATTTCATTCATCGCCGGCGTTGATACGTCCATTTTGCATCATGCTTTTATATCGATAATTATTGCATTATGGGCTGTTATTACGCATTATGTCACAATAATTATGCCTATTCTCTCTTATTTTACAAGGTTTACATAAAGAGGGAGAATGCCGGCAGCTGGGATTCTGGGCTGGAAAAGGAGCAATTATTAGAGACCTATTCTGCACAGCTCCAAAAGTCCTGAAACTTCATAGAAGATGTTTTCAGAATATATAAAAAATACTGAGCACAAGAAGTTCACCAGGGGGGCACACCCTACCCATGAGGGTGGGGGCGCTACCTCGTGGGCCCCCTCGTGGCCCTCTGATGGCCATCTTCTGCTATATGAAGTCTTTCGATGAGAAAAAAAGCATAAGCCATCTTCTCGGACGAAACTCCGCCGCCACGAGGCGGAACCAATCGAGGGCTCTGGCGGAGCTGTTCTGCCGAGGAAACTTCCCTCCGGGAGGGGGAAATCATCGCCATCGTCATCACCAATACTCCTCTCATCGGGAGAGGGCAATCTCCATCAACATCTTCACCAGCACCATCTCCTCTCAAAACTCTAGTTCATCTCTTGTATCCAATTCTTGTCTTCAAGTCTGGGATTGGTACCTGTGGGTTGCTAGTAGTGTTAATTACTCCTTGTAGTTGATGATAGTTGGTTTATTTGGTGGAAGATCATATATTCAGATCCTATATGCATATTAATACCCCTCTGATTATGAACATGAATATGCTTTGTAAGTAGTTACGTTTGTTCCTGGGGACATGGGAGAAGTCTTGCTATTAGTAGTCATGTGAATTTGGTATTCGTTCGATATTTTGATGAGATGTATGTTGTCTCTCCTCTAGTGGTGTTATGTGAACGTCGACTACATAACACTTCACCATTATTTGGGCCTAGAGGAAGGCATTGGGAAGTAATAAGTAGATGATGGGTTGCTAGAGTAACAGAAGCTTAAACTCTAGTTTATGCGTTGCTTCGTAAGGGGCTGATTTGGATCCATATGTTTCATGCTATGGTTAGGTTTACCTTAATACTTTTGTTGTAGTTGCGGATGCTTGCAATAGAGGTTAATCATAAGTGTGATGCTTGTCCAAGTAAGGACAGCACCCAAGCACCAGTCCACCCACATATCAGATTATCAAAGTACCGAACGCGAATCATATGAAGTGATGAAAACTAGCTTGACGATATTCCCATGTGTCCTCGGGAGCGCTTTACATCATATAAGAGTTTGTCCAGGTTGTCCTTTGCTACAAAAAGGATTGGGCCACCTTGCTGCACTTTATTTACTTTTGTTACTTGTTGCTCGTTACAAATTATCCTATCACAAAACTATCTGTTACTACTTATTTCAGTACTTGCAGAGAATACCTTGCTGGAAACCGCTTATCATTTCCTTCTGCTCCTCGTTGGGTTCGACACTCTTATCGAAAGGACTATGATAGATCCCCTATACTTGTGGGTCATCAAGACTCTTTTCTCGCACCGTTGCCGGGGAGTGAAGCGCCTTTGGTAGGTGGAATTTGGTAAGGAAAATTTATATAGTGTGCTGAAATTTACTGTCACTTGTTACTATGGAAAGTAATCCTCTGAGGGGCTTGTTCGGGGTATCTTCACCCCGACCAGTAGAGCAAAGAGTTGCTCCTCAACCTACTGAACCTACTGAAAATGAAAATGTCTGCTTTGAAATTTCTTCGGGTGTGATAGAAAAACTGCTAGCTAATCCTTTTGCAGGAGAGGGAACAACGCATCCTGATGAGCACCTAATATATGTAGATGAAGTTTGTGGATTATTTAAGCTTGCAGGTGTACCCGAAGATATTATTAAGAAGAAGGTCTTCCCTTTATCTTTGAAGGAAGATTCATTGACATGGTATAGGCTATGTGATGATACGGGGTCATGGAACTACAAACGATTGAAATTGGAATTTCATCAGAAGTTTTATCCTATGCATCTTGTTCATCGTGATTGGTACGTCTCCGTCGTATCTACTTTTCCAAACACTTTTGCCCTTGTTTTGGACTCTAACTTGTATGATTTGAATGGAACTAACCCGGACTGACGCTGTTTTCAGCAGGATTGCCATGGTGTTGTTTTATGTGCAGAAAACAAATATTCTCAGAATGACCTGAAACTCCACGGAACATGTTAGAAAAAATAAAAAAAAATCCTCGCCAAAGATGAAGACCAGGGGGCCCACACCCTTCTCACGAGGGTGGGGGGCGCCCCCTCCTAGGGCGCGCCCCCTACCTCGTGGGCCCCCTGGATGCCCTCCGACGCCAACTCCAAC